>NW_028242243.1:0-21364 GCF_964263255.1 Lissotriton vulgaris | reverse complement strand
CTGCACAAAGGGATGAAAGAGGTAGCCGAGTGGATGACGACCAGCCGCCTGAAACTGAACTCTGACAAGACGGAGGTCCTCATCCTGGGCTCTTCCCCCTCCGCCTGGGACGACTCCTGGTGGCCTCCCGCCCTGGGCACCGCACCCAAACCGACAGACCATGCACGCAACCTGGGCTTCATCCTGGACTCCTCCCTCTCCATGACCAGGCAAGTCAACAACGTCTCCTCGGCGTGCTTCAACATCCTACGCATGCTACGGAAGATCTTCCGGTGGATCCCCACCGAGACCAGGAAGACCGTCACCCAGGCCCTCGTCACCAGCCGACTGGACTACGGCAACGCCCTCTACGCCGGTATCACCGCCAAGCTCCAGAAGAGACTCCAGCGTATCCAGAACGCCTCAGCCAGACTCATCCTCGACATCCCACGAACCAGCCACATCACCGGACATCTGAGAGACCTTCACTGGCTCCCCGTCAACAAAAGAATCACCTTCCGCCTCCTCACCCACGCACACAAAGCCCTACACGACCAAGGCCCGAGCTACCTCAACAGCCGGATCAACTTCTACGCTCCCAAACGCCACCTCTGATCAGCCAACCACGCCCTCGCCGCCGTCCCCCGCATCCGAAGAGTGACTACAGGAGGAAGGTCCTTCTCCTACCTGGCCGCCAAGACCTGGAACTCCCTCCCTCCCGACCTGCGCCTGACCCAAGACCACCTCTCCTTCAGGAAGAAGCTGAAGACCTGGCTGTTCGAGCAGTAGCGGCACCCCCCCCCCCCCCCCCAGTGCCTTGAGACCCTACGGGTAGGTAGCGCGCTCTATAAGTGTCACTGATTGATTGATTGATTCCTCCTCTTCCTGTTCTTCCTCTTCTTGTTGTATAATTACTTCAGCAGGTGGTCCTCTCTTCCTTGGATCTGGTGGAGGTGGTGGGTTAGAACCAGCTGAAGCTACTAATGAAGCCATATCTCAATGTTAATAAAGGGTCTTTCTCTCACCAAGATGAAAGTCAGAGTGAGGAAAGAAGGAGGGGTTTTCATCATTTGGGAAAAGCAAAAGTTCTAAACCAATGAAAAGTGTTAATTTTAGATCACATGACCTAGTATTACATCATTAGGAAACCAAAAGTGAAATGAACCAATGAAAAGTGTTATTACCGAGTCACATGACCTGCTGTGTTTACGTTTCGCGCTTTGCTCCGCTTTCCGGTCCGCTTCCGGGTCCGCTAACTTGGCGCGTCAAATGACGTATTACGCGACAACGCAAAACGTCATGCTAACGTAACAGTTACGCAAACGGAACGTTTACCGGTTCGCGGACCGAGTCGCAGCTCCAAATTGAGCTAACGGGAAGCTAACCGGTTCGCGGACTGGGAGCGAAACAAAAAAAAATTTAAAAAAATTGTATAAAAAACATGTAAAATATATTTTAAGATTTAAAGAAGAATACATTTTACAGCTACAGATATTAGCTTTTAAAAAACCAATGAAATTCACTGAAAAAACCATAGGTTATAGACCATATATAGTTAGGAATTAGCATTTACAAAACCATGAAAATTCAATGAAAAAACTATGGGTTATAGAACATATATAGTTAGGGATTAGCATTTACAAAACCTTATTTTACTCACACAAAACCAATGAAATTCCATATATAGTTAGTTGCACTAACTATATATCGCGCACCCGCAATCCACTGCTGATGATGTCACATATTACATCATTCATGACATGGTCAGTGACATCACTGATGACATCACTGATGACATCTCAAATGACATCACTGATAACATCACTGATGACATCTCAAATGACATCACTGATGACATCTCAAATGACATCACTGATGACATCTCAAATTACATCACTGATGACATCTCAAATTACATCATTAATGACATCTCATTTGACATTACTGATCACATCACTGATGACATCATTCATGTGATAATACGATGAACCTCTTCAGACTCTAATATAACCTTAGATACACTCAGTGTAAACAGACACTCACAGACTGTCACTCATCCATGGAGTTACTCACACACCTAGTCAGTCATCCAAAGAATCAATCACACCTCCATTTCCTCAACTATACAGTTATACAAACTTTACTTATTCAAACATATACTAACACATATTTACTCTCTTATACAATCCCTGATACAAGTTCACAATGATCCATAGAGCCACTCACACATTCACTGGCTCTTATGCACAGTTATTTATATATGTCAACTCTCACATGTACTGTGTTTTACATATGTACTTACTTTGACATGTAGCACTGAGATATCCATTCACTCACCAATACACTCATGCACACAGTCAACCGCCCATACAGCTGTTTCCACATGCACTTTTGAAACCATACATCTAGTGAATCAACTGCTCACACATCTATGCACAGAGTCATACACCTCCCAGCCACCCCCACACACACTCAGTCTCCCATACAAATACTTGGGCAACCAATCAATAACCCATATAGTTACTCATATAGCTACTTATCAACACATGCAACAGTTTACAGAACAACAGACATAATGATGCACAAATTAAGACAGTTTAGTCACTAACCCATGCACTCAGTGAGACACATTTAATCACTCACTCATACAGTCAGTCATGCACCTACTAAATCCTTCAACCAGACACTTATACATCCACTCATTCTTCAATATGTAAGACATATTTTAACTTTACAGAAACATACAATTTCTGGATGATGTCATCAGTGATGTCATCAGTGATGTCACTGACCATGTCATGAATGATGTAATATGTGACATCATCAGCAGTGGATTGCGGGTGCGCGCTATATAGTTAGTGCAACTAACTATATATAGAATTTTATTGGTTTTGTGTGAGTAAAATAAGGTTTTGTAAATGCTAATCCCTAACTATATATGTTCTATAACCCATGGTTTTTTCATTGAATATATATATATATATATATATATATATATATATATATATATATTCACGCTCCAAGGTTGTCCACCATGTGAGTAGCACGCGAGCAGCAGCTTTATTTATGTGTAGGTGAGGACGGGGATCCGCTTGTAGACGCCGCTCCGTAATGGATCTGCCCGACGCGTTTCGAAGCTCCATCTGCTTCTCTTCAGGGGCTTTAACGGAAGCGGTGTGCGCACCCGCTACACTTCTCCAATTATATAACTCGCCCGTCGATGGGAGGCTCCAGTGAGACTTCTGGGAAGTGTAGTACGGAAAGCACACAATCAAGTCCTGTATGGACTCCGCAAGTGGGCCCGTCCTCGATTCCATGTACGGCTGCTACTTCACTGCCGTGACCCCCACGTTAACGGGGTGGTGCATACTCTGCGGCTGGACTGCCGCATATAGATTCACGCTCCAAGGTTGTCCACCATGTGAGTAGCACGCGAGCAGCAGCTTTATTTATGTGTAGGTGAGGACGGGGATCCGCTTGTAGACGCCGCTCCGTAATGGATCTGCCCGACGCGTTTCGAAGCTCCATCTGCTTCTCTTCAGGGGCTTTAACGGAAGCGGTGTGCGCACCCGCTACACTTCTCCAATTATATAACTCGCCCGTCGATGGGAGGCTCCAGTGAGACTTCTGGGAAGTGTAGTACGGAAAGCACACAATCAAGTCCTGTATGGACTCCGCAAGTGGGCCCGTCCTCGATTCCATGTACGGCTGCTACTTCACTGCCGTGACCCCCACGTTAACGGGGTGGTGCATACTCTGCGGCTGGACTGCCGCATATAGATTCACGCTCCAAGGTTGTCCACCATGTGAGTAGCACGCGAGCAGCAGCTTTATTTATGTGTAGGTGAGGACGGGGATCCGCTTGTAGACGCCGCTCCGTAATGGATCTGCCCGACGCGTTTCGAAGCTCCATCTGCTTCTCTTCAGGGGCTTTAACGGAAGCGGTGTGCGCACCCGCTACACTTCTCCAATTATATAACTCGCCCGTCGATGGGAGGCTCCAGTGAGACTTCTGGGAAGTGTAGTACGGAAAGCACACAATCAAGTCCTGTATGGACTCCGCAAGTGGGCCCGTCCTCGATTCCATGTACGGCTGCTACTTCACTGCCGTGACCCCCACGTTAACGGGGTGGTGCATACTCTGCGGCTGGACTGCCGCATATAGATTCACGCTCCAAGGTTGTCCACCATGTGAGTAGCACGCGAGCAGCAGCTTTATTTATGTGTAGGTGAGGACGGGGATCCGCTTGTAGACGCCGCTCCGTAATGGATCTGCCCGACGCGTTTCGAAGCTCCATCTGCTTCTCTTCAGGGGCTTTAACGGAAGCGGTGTGCGCACCCGCTACACTTCTCCAATTATATAACTCGCCCGTCGATGGGAGGCTCCAGTGAGACTTCTGGGAAGTGTAGTACGGAAAGCACACAATCAAGTCCTGTATGGACTCCGCAAGTGGGCCCGTCCTCGATTCCATGTACGGCTGCTACTTCACTGCCGTGACCCCCACGTTAACGGGGTGGTGCATACTCTGCGGCTGGACTGCCGCATATAGATTCACGCTCCAAGGTTGTCCACCATGTGAGTAGCACGCGAGCAGCAGCTTTATTTATGTGTAGGTGAGGACGGGGATCCGCTTGTAGACGCCGCTCCGTAATGGATCTGCCCGACGCGTTTCGAAGCTCCATCTGCTTCTCTTCAGGGGCTTTAACGGAAGCGGTGTGCGCACCCGCTACACTTCTCCAATTATATAACTCGCCCGTCGATGGGAGGCTCCAGTGAGACTTCTGGGAAGTGTAGTACGGAAAGCACACAATCAAGTCCTGTATGGACTCCGCAAGTGGGCCCGTCCTCGATTCCATGTACGGCTGCTACTTCACTGCCGTGACCCCCACGTTAACGGGGTGGTGCATACTCTGCGGCTGGACTGCCGCATATAGATTCACGCTCCAAGGTTGTCCACCATGTGAGTAGCACGCGAGCAGCAGCTTTATTTATGTGTAGGTGAGGACGGGGATCCGCTTGTAGACGCCGCTCCGTAATGGATCTGCCCGACGCGTTTCGAAGCTCCATCTGCTTCTCTTCAGGGGCTTTAACGGAAGCGGTGTGCGCACCCACTACACTTCTCCAATTATATAACTCGCCCGTCGATGGGAGGCTCCAGTGAGACTTCTGGGAAGTGTAGTACGGAAAGCACACAATCAAGTCCTGTATGGACTCCGCAAGTGGGCCCGTCCTCGATTCCATGTACGGCTGCTACTTCACTGCCGTGACCCCCACGTTAACGGGGTGGTGCATACTCTGCGGCTGGACTGCCGCATATAGATTCACGCTCCAAGGTTGTCCACCATGTGAGTAGCACGCGAGCAGCAGCTTTATTTATGTGTAGGTGAGGACGGGGATCCGCTTGTAGACGCCGCTCCGTAATGGATCTGCCCGACGCGTTTCGAAGCTCCATCTGCTTCTCTTCAGGGGCTTTAACGGAAGCGGTGTGCGCACCCGCTACACTTCTCCAATTATATAACTCGCCCGTCGATGGGAGGCTCCAGTGAGACTTCTGGGAAGTGTAGTACGGAAAGCACACAATCAAGTCCTGTATGGACTCCGCAAGTGGGCCCGTCCTCGATTCCATGTACGGCTGCTACTTCACTGCCGTGACCCCCACGTTAACGGGGTGGTGCATACTCTGCGGCTGGACTGCCGCATATAGATTCACGCTCCAAGGTTGTCCACCATGTGAGTAGCACGCGAGCAGCAGCTTTATTTATGTGTAGGTGAGGACGGGGATCCGCTTGTAGACGCCGCTCCGTAATGGATCTGCCCGACGCGTTTCGAAGCTCCATCTGCTTCTCTTCAGGGGCTTTAACGGAAGCGGTGTGCGCACCCGCTACACTTCTCCAATTATATAACTCGCCCGTCGATGGGAGGCTCCAGTGAGACTTCTGGGAAGTGTAGTACGGAAAGCACACAATCAAGTCCTGTATGGACTCCGCAAGTGGGCCCGTCCTCGATTCCATGTACGGCTGCTACTTCACTGCCGTGACCCCCACGTTAACGGGGTGGTGCATACTCTGCGGCTGGACTGCCGCATATAGATTCACGCTCCAAGGTTGTCCACCATGTGAGTAGCACGCGAGCAGCAGCTTTATTTATGTGTAGGTGAGGACGGGGATCCGCTTGTAGACGCCGCTCCGTAATGGATCTGCCCGACGCGTTTCGATATGCGGCAGTCCAGCCGCAGAGTATGCACCACCCCGTTAACGTGGGGGTCACGGCAGTGAAGTAGCAGCCGTACATGGAATCGAGGACGGGCCCACTTGCGGAGTCCATACAGGACTTGATTGTGTGCTTTCCGTACTACACTTCCCAGAAGTCTCACTGGAGCCTCCCATCGACGGGCGAGTTATATAATTGGAGAAGTGTAGCGGGTGCGCACACCGCTTCCGTTAAAGCCCCTGAAGAGAAGCAGATGGAGCTTCGAAACGCGTCGGGCAGATCCATTACGGAGCGGCGTCTACAAGCGGATCCCCGTCCTCACCTACACATAAATAAAGCTGCTGCTCGCGTGCTACTCACATGGTGGACAACCTTGGAGCGTGAATCTATATGCGGCAGTCCAGCCGCAGAGTATGCACCACCCCGTTAACGTGGGGGTCACGGCAGTGAAGTAGCAGCCGTACATGGAATCGAGGACGGGCCCACTTGCGGAGTCCATACAGGACTTGATTGTGTGCTTTCCGTACTACACTTCCCAGAAGTCTCACTGGAGCCTCCCATCGACGGGCGAGTTATATAATTGGAGAAGTGTAGCGGGTGCGCACACCGCTTCCGTTAAAGCCCCTGAAGAGAAGCAGATGGAGCTTCGAAACGCGTCGGGCAGATCCATTACGGAGCGGCGTCTACAAGCGGATCCCCGTCCTCACCTACACATAAATAAAGCTGCTGCTCGCGTGCTACTCACATGGTGGACAACCTTGGAGCGTGAATCTATATGCGGCAGTCCAGCCGCAGAGTATGCACCACCCCGTTAACGTGGGGGTCACGGCAGTGAAGTAGCAGCCGTACATGGAATCGAGGACGGGCCCACTTGCGGAGTCCATACAGGACTTGATTGTGTGCTTTCCGTACTACACTTCCCAGAAGTCTCACTGGAGCCTCCCATCGACGGGCGAGTTATATAATTGGAGAAGTGTAGCGGGTGCGCACACCGCTTCCGTTAAAGCCCCTGAAGAGAAGCAGATGGAGCTTCGAAACGCGTCGGGCAGATCCATTACGGAGCGGCGTCTACAAGCGGATCCCCGTCCTCACCTACACATAAATAAAGCTGCTGCTCGCGTGCTACTCACATGGTGGACAACCTTGGAGCGTGAATCTATATGCGGCAGTCCAGCCGCAGAGTATGCACCACCCCGTTAACGTGGGGGTCACGGCAGTGAAGTAGCAGCCGTACATGGAATCGAGGACGGGCCCACTTGCGGAGTCCATACAGGACTTGATTGTGTGCTTTCCGTACTACACTTCCCAGAAGTCTCACTGGAGCCTCCCATCGACGGGCGAGTTATATAATTGGAGAAGTGTAGCGGGTGCGCACACCGCTTCCGTTAAAGCCCCTGAAGAGAAGCAGATGGAGCTTCGAAACGCGTCGGGCAGATCCATTACGGAGCGGCGTCTACAAGCGGATCCCCGTCCTCACCTACACATAAATAAAGCTGCTGCTCGCGTGCTACTCACATGGTGGACAACCTTGGAGCGTGAATCTATATGCGGCAGTCCAGCCGCAGAGTATGCACCACCCCGTTAACGTGGGGGTCACGGCAGTGAAGTAGCAGCCGTACATGGAATCGAGGACGGGCCCACTTGCGGAGTCCATACAGGACTTGATTGTGTGCTTTCCGTACTACACTTCCCAGAAGTCTCACTGGAGCCTCCCATCGACGGGCGAGTTATATAATTGGAGAAGTGTAGCGGGTGCGCACACCGCTTCCGTTAAAGCCCCTGAAGAGAAGCAGATGGAGCTTCGAAACGCGTCGGGCAGATCCATTACGGAGCGGCGTCTACAAGCGGATCCCCGTCCTCACCTACACATAAATAAAGCTGCTGCTCGCGTGCTACTCACATGGTGGACAACCTTGGAGCGTGAATCTATATGCGGCAGTCCAGCCGCAGAGTATGCACCACCCCGTTAACGTGGGGGTCACGGCAGTGAAGTAGCAGCCGTACATGGAATCGAGGACGGGCCCACTTGCGGAGTCCATACAGGACTTGATTGTGTGCTTTCCGTACTACACTTCCCAGAAGTCTCACTGGAGCCTCCCATCGACGGGCGAGTTATATAATTGGAGAAGTGTAGCGGGTGCGCACACCGCTTCCGTTAAAGCCCCTGAAGAGAAGCAGATGGAGCTTCGAAACGCGTCGGGCAGATCCATTACGGAGCGGCGTCTACAAGCGGATCCCCGTCCTCACCTACACATAAATAAAGCTGCTGCTCGCGTGCTACTCACATGGTGGACAACCTTGGAGCGTGAATCTATATGCGGCAGTCCAGCCGCAGAGTATGCACCACCCCGTTAACGTGGGGGTCACGGCAGTGAAGTAGCAGCCGTACATGGAATCGAGGACGGGCCCACTTGCGGAGTCCATACAGGACTTGATTGTGTGCTTTCCGTACTACACTTCCCAGAAGTCTCACTGGAGCCTCCCATCGACGGGCGAGTTATATAATTGGAGAAGTGTAGCGGGTGCGCACACCGCTTCCGTTAAAGCCCCTGAAGAGAAGCAGATGGAGCTTCGAAACGCGTCGGGCAGATCCATTACGGAGCGGCGTCTACAAGCGGATCCCCGTCCTCACCTACACATAAATAAAGCTGCTGCTCGCGTGCTACTCACATGGTGGACAACCTTGGAGCGTGAATCTATATGCGGCAGTCCAGCCGCAGAGTATGCACCACCCCGTTAACGTGGGGGTCACGGCAGTGAAGTAGCAGCCGTACATGGAATCGAGGACGGGCCCACTTGCGGAGTCCATACAGGACTTGATTGTGTGCTTTCCGTACTACACTTCCCAGAAGTCTCACTGGAGCCTCCCATCGACGGGCGAGTTATATAATTGGAGAAGTGTAGCGGGTGCGCACACCGCTTCCGTTAAAGCCCCTGAAGAGAAGCAGATGGAGCTTCGAAACGCGTCGGGCAGATCCATTACGGAGCGGCGTCTACAAGCGGATCCCCGTCCTCACCTACACATAAATAAAGCTGCTGCTCGCGTGCTACTCACATGGTGGACAACCTTGGAGCGTGAATCTATATGCGGCAGTCCAGCCGCAGAGTATGCACCACCCCGTTAACGTGGGGGTCACGGCAGTGAAGTAGCAGCCGTACATGGAATCGAGGACGGGCCCACTTGCGGAGTCCATACAGGACTTGATTGTGTGCTTTCCGTACTACACTTCCCAGAAGTCTCACTGGAGCCTCCCATCGACGGGCGAGTTATATAATTGGAGAAGTGTAGCGGGTGCGCACACCGCTTCCGTTAAAGCCCCTGAAGAGAAGCAGATGGAGCTTCGAAACGCGTCGGGCAGATCCATTACGGAGCGGCGTCTACAAGCGGATCCCCGTCCTCACCTACACATAAATAAAGCTGCTGCTCGCGTGCTACTCACATGGTGGACAACCTTGGAGCGTGAATCTATATGCGGCAGTCCAGCCGCAGAGTATGCACCACCCCGTTAACGTGGGGGTCACGGCAGTGAAGTAGCAGCCGTACATGGAATCGAGGACGGGCCCACTTGCGGAGTCCATACAGGACTTGATTGTGTGCTTTCCGTACTACACTTCCCAGAAGTCTCACTGGAGCCTCCCATCGACGGGCGAGTTATATAATTGGAGAAGTGTAGCGGGTGCGCACACCGCTTCCGTTAAAGCCCCTGAAGAGAAGCAGATGGAGCTTCGAAACGCGTCGGGCAGATCCATTACGGAGCGGCGTCTACAAGCGGATCCCCGTCCTCACCTACACATAAATAAAGCTGCTGCTCGCGTGCTACTCACATGGTGGACAACCTTGGAGCGTGAATCTATATGCGGCAGTCCAGCCGCAGAGTATGCACCACCCCGTTAACGTGGGGGTCACGGCAGTGAAGTAGCAGCCGTACATGGAATCGAGGACGGGCCCACTTGCGGAGTCCATACAGGACTTGATTGTGTGCTTTCCGTACTACACTTCCCAGAAGTCTCACTGGAGCCTCCCATCGACGGGCGAGTTATATAATTGGAGAAGTGTAGCGGGTGCGCACACCGCTTCCGTTAAAGCCCCTGAAGAGAAGCAGATGGAGCTTCGAAACGCGTCGGGCAGATCCATTACGGAGCGGCGTCTACAAGCGGATCCCCGTCCTCACCTACACATAAATAAAGCTGCTGCTCGCGTGCTACTCACATGGTGGACAACCTTGGAGCGTGAATCTATATGCGGCAGTCCAGCCGCAGAGTATGCACCACCCCGTTAACGTGGGGGTCACGGCAGTGAAGTAGCAGCCGTACATGGAATCGAGGACGGGCCCACTTGCGGAGTCCATACAGGACTTGATTGTGTGCTTTCCGTACTACACTTCCCAGAAGTCTCACTGGAGCCTCCCATCGACGGGCGAGTTATATAATTGGAGAAGTGTAGCGGGTGCGCACACCGCTTCCGTTAAAGCCCCTGAAGAGAAGCAGATGGAGCTTCGAAACGCGTCGGGCAGATCCATTACGGAGCGGCGTCTACAAGCGGATCCCCGTCCTCACCTACACATAAATAAAGCTGCTGCTCGCGTGCTACTCACATGGTGGACAACCTTGGAGCGTGAATCTATATGCGGCAGTCCAGCCGCAGAGTATGCACCACCCCGTTAACGTGGGGGTCACGGCAGTGAAGTAGCAGCCGTACATGGAATCGAGGACGGGCCCACTTGCGGAGTCCATACAGGACTTGATTGTGTGCTTTCCGTACTACACTTCCCAGAAGTCTCACTGGAGCCTCCCATCGACGGGCGAGTTATATAATTGGAGAAGTGTAGCGGGTGCGCACACCGCTTCCGTTAAAGCCCCTGAAGAGAAGCAGATGGAGCTTCGAAACGCGTCGGGCAGATCCATTACGGAGCGGCGTCTACAAGCGGATCCCCGTCCTCACCTACACATAAATAAAGCTGCTGCTCGCGTGCTACTCACATGGTGGACAACCTTGGAGCGTGAATCTATATGCGGCAGTCCAGCCGCAGAGTATGCACCACCCCGTTAACGTGGGGGTCACGGCAGTGAAGTAGCAGCCGTACATGGAATCGAGGACGGGCCCACTTGCGGAGTCCATACAGGACTTGATTGTGTGCTTTCCGTACTACACTTCCCAGAAGTCTCACTGGAGCCTCCCATCGACGGGCGAGTTATATAATTGGAGAAGTGTAGCGGGTGCGCACACCGCTTCCGTTAAAGCCCCTGAAGAGAAGCAGATGGAGCTTCGAAACGCGTCGGGCAGATCCATTACGGAGCGGCGTCTACAAGCGGATCCCCGTCCTCACCTACACATAAATAAAGCTGCTGCTCGCGTGCTACTCACATGGTGGACAACCTTGGAGCGTGAATCTATATGCGGCAGTCCAGCCGCAGAGTATGCACCACCCCGTTAACGTGGGGGTCACGGCAGTGAAGTAGCAGCCGTACATGGAATCGAGGACGGGCCCACTTGCGGAGTCCATACAGGACTTGATTGTGTGCTTTCCGTACTACACTTCCCAGAAGTCTCACTGGAGCCTCCCATCGATGGGCGAGTTATATAATTGGAGAAGTGTAGCGGGTGCGCACACCGCTTCCGTTAAAGCCCCTGAAGAGAAGCAGATGGAGCTTCGAAACGCGTCGGGCAGATCCATTACGGAGCGGCGTCTACAAGCGGATCCCCGTCCTCACCTACACATAAATAAAGCTGCTGCTCGCGTGCTACTCACATGGTGGACAACCTTGGAGCGTGAATCTATATGCGGCAGTCCAGCCGCAGAGTATGCACCACCCCGTTAACGTGGGGGTCACGGCAGTGAAGTAGCAGCCGTACATGGAATCGAGGACGGGCCCACTTGCGGAGTCCATACAGGACTTGATTGTGTGCTTTCCGTACTACACTTCCCAGAAGTCTCACTGGAGCCTCCCATCGACGGGCGAGTTATATAATTGGAGAAGTGTAGCGGGTGCGCACACCGCTTCCGTTAAAGCCCCTGAAGAGAAGCAGATGGAGCTTCGAAACGCGTCGGGCAGATCCATTACGGAGCGGCGTCTACAAGCGGATCCCCGTCCTCACCTACACATAAATAAAGCTGCTGCTCGCGTGCTACTCACATGGTGGACAACCTTGGAGCGTGAATCTATATGCGGCAGTCCAGCCGCAGAGTATGCACCACCCCGTTAACGTGGGGGTCACGGCAGTGAAGTAGCAGCCGTACATGGAATCGAGGACGGGCCCACTTGCGGAGTCCATACAGGACTTGATTGTGTGCTTTCCGTACTACACTTCCCAGAAGTCTCACTGGAGCCTCCCATCGACGGGCGAGTTATATAATTGGAGAAGTGTAGCGGGTGCGCACACCGCTTCCGTTAAAGCCCCTGAAGAGAAGCAGATGGAGCTTCGAAACGCGTCGGGCAGATCCATTACGGAGCGGCGTCTACAAGCGGATCCCCGTCCTCACCTACACATAAATAAAGCTGCTGCTCGCGTGCTACTCACATGGTGGACAACCTTGGAGCATGAATCTATATGCGGCAGTCCAGCCGCAGAGTATGCACCACCCCGTTAACGTGGGGGTCACGGCAGTGAAGTAGCAGCCGTACATGGAATCGAGGACGGGCCCACTTGCGGAGTCCATACAGGACTTGATTGTGTGCTTTCCGTACTACACTTCCCAGAAGTCTCACTGGAGCCTCCCATCGACGGGCGAGTTATATAATTGGAGAAGTGTAGCGGGTGCGCACACCGCTTCCGTTAAAGCCCCTGAAGAGAAGCAGATGGAGCTTCGAAACGCGTCGGGCAGATCCATTACGGAGCGGCGTCTACAAGCGGATCCCCGTCCTCACCTACACATAAATAAAGCTGCTGCTCGCGTGCTACTCACATGGTGGACAACCTTGGAGCGTGAATCTATATGCGGCAGTCCAGCCGCAGAGTATGCACCACCCCGTTAACGTGGGGGTCACGGCAGTGAAGTAGCAGCCGTACATGGAATCGAGGACGGGCCCACTTGCGGAGTCCATACAGGACTTGATTGTGTGCTTTCCGTACTACACTTCCCAGAAGTCTCACTGGAGCCTCCCATCGACGGGCGAGTTATATAATTGGAGAAGTGTAGCGGGTGCGCACACCGCTTCCGTTAAAGCCCCTGAAGAGAAGCAGATGGAGCTTCGAAACGCGTCGGGCAGATCCATTACGGAGCGGCGTCTACAAGCGGATCCCCGTCCTCACCTACACATAAATAAAGCTGCTGCTCGCGTGCTACTCACATGGTGGACAACCTTGGAGCGTGAATCTATATGCGGCAGTCCAGCCGCAGAGTATGCACCACCCCGTTAACGTGGGGGTCACGGCAGTGAAGTAGCAGCCGTACATGGAATCGAGGACGGGCCCACTTGCGGAGTCCATACAGGACTTGATTGTGTGCTTTCCGTACTACACTTCCCAGAAGTCTCACTGGAGCCTCCCATCGACGGGCGAGTTATATAATTGGAGAAGTGTAGCGGGTGCGCACACCGCTTCCGTTAAAGCCCCTGAAGAGAAGCAGATGGAGCTTCGAAACGCGTCGGGCAGATCCATTACGGAGCGGCGTCTACAAGCGGATCCCCGTCCTCACCTACACATAAATAAAGCTGCTGCTCGCGTGCTACTCACATGGTGGACAACCTTGGAGCGTGAATCTATATGCGGCAGTCCAGCCGCAGAGTATGCACCACCCCGTTAACGTGGGGGTCACGGCAGTGAAGTAGCAGCCGTACATGGAATCGAGGATGGGCCCACTTGCGGAGTCCATACAGGACTTGATTGTGTGCTTTCCGTACTACACTTCCCAGAAGTCTCACTGGAGCCTCCCATCGACGGGCGAGTTATATAATTGGAGAAGTGTAGCGGGTGCGCACACCGCTTCCGTTAAAGCCCCTGAAGAGAAGCAGATGGAGCTTCGAAACGCGTCGGGCAGATCCATTACGGAGCGGCGTCTACAAGCGGATCCCCGTCCTCACCTACACATAAATAAAGCTGCTGCTCGCGTGCTACTCACATGGTGGACAACCTTGGAGCGTGAATCTATATGCGGCAGTCCAGCCGCAGAGTATGCACCACCCCGTTAACGTGGGGGTCACGGCAGTGAAGTAGCAGCCGTACATGGAATCGAGGACGGGCCCACTTGCGGAGTCCATACAGGACTTGATTGTGTGCTTTCCGTACTACACTTCCCAGAAGTCTCACTGGAGCCTCCCATCGACGGGCGAGTTATATAATTGGAGAAGTGTAGCGGGTGCGCACACCGCTTCCGTTAAAGCCCCTGAAGAGAAGCAGATGGAGCTTCGAAACGCGTCGGGCAGATCCATTACGGAGCGGCGTCTACAAGCGGATCCCCGTCCTCACCTACACATAAATAAAGCTGCTGCTCGCGTGCTACTCACATGGTGGACAACCTTGGAGCGTGAATCTATATGCGGCAGTCCAGCCGCAGAGTATGCACCACCCCGTTAACGTGGGGGTCACGGCAGTGAAGTAGCAGCCGTACATGGAATCGAGGACGGGCCCACTTGCGGAGTCCATACAGGACTTGATTGTGTGCTTTCCGTACTACACTTCCCAGAAGTCTCACTGGAGCCTCCCATCGACGGGCGAGTTATATAATTGGAGAAGTGTAGCGGGTGCGCACACCGCTTCCGTTAAAGCCCCTGAAGAGAAGCAGATGGAGCTTCGAAACGCGTCGGGCAGATCCATTACGGAGCGGCGTCTACAAGCGGATCCCCGTCCTCACCTACACATAAATAAAGCTGCTGCTCGCGTGCTACTCACATGGTGGACAACCTTGGAGCGTGAATCTATATGCGGCAGTCCAGCCGCAGAGTATGCACCACCCCGTTAACGTGGGGGTCACGGCAGTGAAGTAGCAGCCGTACATGGAATCGAGGACGGGCCCACTTGCGGAGTCCATACAGGACTTGATTGTGTGCTTTCCGTACTACACTTCCCAGAAGTCTCACTGGAGCCTCCCATCGACGGGCGAGTTATATAATTGGAGAAGTGTAGCGGGTGCGCACACCGCTTCCGTTAAAGCCCCTGAAGAGAAGCAGATGGAGCTTCGAAACGCGTCGGGCAGATCCATTACGGAGCGGCGTCTACAAGCGGATCCCCGTCCTCACCTACACATAAATAAAGCTGCTGCTCGCGTGCTACTCACATGGTGGACAACCTTGGAGCGTGAATCTATATGCGGCAGTCCAGCCGCAGAGTATGCACCACCCCGTTAACGTGGGGGTCACGGCAGTGAAGTAGCAGCCGTACATGGAATCGAGGACGGGCCCACTTGCGGAGTCCATACAGGACTTGATTGTGTGCTTTCCGTACTACACTTCCCAGAAGTCTCACTGGAGCCTCCCATCGACGGGCGAGTTATATAATTGGAGAAGTGTAGCGGGTGCGCACACCGCTTCCGTTAAAGCCCCTGAAGAGAAGCAGATGGAGCTTCGAAACGCGTCGGGCAGATCCATTACGGAGCGGCGTCTACAAGCGGATCCCCGTCCTCACCTACACATAAATAAAGCTGCTGCTCGCGTGCTACTCACATGGTGGACAACCTTGGAGCGTGAATCTATATGCGGCAGTCCAGCCGCAGAGTATGCACCACCCCGTTAACGTGGGGGTCACGGCAGTGAAGTAGCAGCCGTACATGGAATCGAGGACGGGCCCACTTGCGGAGTCCATACAGGACTTGATTGTGTGCTTTCCGTACTACACTTCCCAGAAGTCTCACTGGAGCCTCCCATCGACGGGCGAGTTATATAATTGGAGAAGTGTAGCGGGTGCGCACACCGCTTCCGTTAAAGCCCCTGAAGAGAAGCAGATGGAGCTTCGAAACGCGTCGGGCAGATCCATTACGGAGCGGCGTCTACAAGCGGATCCCCGTCCTCACCTACACATAAATAAAGCTGCTGCTCGCGTGCTACTCACATGGTGGACAACCTTGGAGCGTGAATCTATATGCGGCAGTCCAGCCGCAGAGTATGCACCACCCCGTTAACGTGGGGGTCACGGCAGTGAAGTAGCAGCCGTACATGGAATCGAGGACGGGCCCACTTGCGGAGTCCATACAGGACTTGATTGTGTGCTTTCCGTACTACACTTCCCAGAAGTCTCACTGGAGCCTCCCATCGACGGGCGAGTTATATAATTGGAGAAGTGTAGCGGGTGCGCACACCGCTTCCGTTAAAGCCCCTGAAGAGAAGCAGATGGAGCTTCGAAACGCGTCGGGCAGATCCATTACGGAGCGGCGTCTACAAGCGGATCCCCGTCCTCACCTACACATAAATAAAGCTGCTGCTCGCGTGCTACTCACATGGTGGACAACCTTGGAGCGTGAATCTATATGCGGCAGTCCAGCCGCAGAGTATGCACCACCCCGTTACCGTGGGGGTCACGGCAGTGAAGTAGCAGCCGTACATGGAATCGAGGACGGGCCCACTTGCGGAGTCCATACAGGACTTGATTGTGTGCTTTCCGTACTACACTTCCCAGAAGTCTCACTGGAGCCTCCCATCGACGGGCGAGTTATATAATTGGAGAAGTGTAGCGGGTGCGCACACCGCTTCCGTTAAAGCCCCTGAAGAGAAGCAGATGGAGCTTCGAAACGCGTCGGGCAGATCCATTACGGAGCGGCGTCTACAAGCGGATCCCCGTCCTCACCTACACATAAATAAAGCTGCTGCTCGCGTGCTACTCACATGGTGGACAACCTTGGAGCGTGAATCTATATGCGGCAGTCCAGCCGCAGAGTATGCACCACCCCGTTAACGTGGGGGTCACGGCAGTGAAGTAGCAGCCGTACATGGAATCGAGGACGGGCCCACTTGCGGAGTCCATACAGGACTTGATTGTGTGCTTTCCGTACTACACTTCCCAGAAGTCTCACTGGAGCCTCCCATCGACGGGCGAGTTATATAATTGGAGAAGTGTAGCGGGTGCGCACACCGCTTCCGTTAAAGCCCCTGAAGAGAAGCAGATGGAGCTTCGAAACGCGTCGGGCAGATCCATTACGGAGCGGCGTCTACAAGCGGATCCCCGTCCTCACCTACACATAAATAAAGCTGCTGCTCGCGTGCTACTCACATGGTGGACAACCTTGGAGCATGAATCTATATGCGGCAGTCCAGCCGCAGAGTATGCACCACCCCGTTAACGTGGGGGTCACGGCAGTGAAGTAGCAGCCGTACATGGAATCGAGGACGGGCCCACTTGCGGAGTCCATACAGGACTTGATTGTGTGCTTTCCGTACTACACTTCCCAGAAGTCTCACTGGAGCCTCCCATCGACGGGCGAGTTATATAATTGGAGAAGTGTAGCGGGTGCGCACACCGCTTCCGTTAAAGCCCCTGAAGAGAAGCAGATGGAGCTTCGAAACGCGTCGGGCAGATCCATTACGGAGCGGCGTCTACAAGCGGATCCCCGTCCTCACCTACACATAAATAAAGCTGCTGCTCGCGTGCTACTCACATGGTGGACAACCTTGGAGCGTGAATCTATATGCGGCAGTCCAGCCGCAGAGTATGCACCACCCCGTTAACGTGGGGGTCACGGCAGTGAAGTAGCAGCCGTACATGGAATCGAGGACGGGCCCACTTGCGGAGTCCATACAGGACTTGATTGTGTGCTTTCCGTACTACACTTCCCAGAAGTCTCACTGGAGCCTCCCATCGACGGGCGAGTTATATAATTGGAGAAGTGTAGCGGGTGCGCACACCGCTTCCGTTAAAGCCCCTGAAGAGAAGCAGATGGAGCTTCGAAACGCGTCGGGCAGATCCATTACGGAGCGGCGTCTACAAGCGGATCCCCGTCCTCACCTACACATAAATAAAGCTGCTGCTCGCGTGCTACTCACATGGTGGACAACCTTGGAGCGTGAATCTATATGCGGCAGTCCAGCCGCAGAGTATGCACCACCCCGTTAACGTGGGGGTCACGGCAGTGAAGTAGCAGCCGTACATGGAATCGAGGACGGGCCCACTTGCGGAGTCCATACAGGACTTGATTGTGTGCTTTCCGTACTACACTTCCCAGAAGTCTCACTGGAGCCTCCCATCGACGGGCGAGTTATATAATTGGAGAAGTGTAGCGGGTGCGCACACCGCTTCCGTTAAAGCCCCTGAAGAGAAGCAGATGGAGCTTCGAAACGCGTCGGGCAGATCCATTACGGAGCGGCGTCTACAAGCGGATCCCCGTCCTCACCTACACATAAATAAAGCTGCTGCTCGCGTGCTACTCACATGGTGGACAACCTTGGAGCGTGAATCTATATGCGGCAGTCCAGCCGCAGAGTATGCACCACCCCGTTAACGTGGGGGTCACGGCAGTGAAGTAGCAGCCGTACATGGAATCGAGGATGGGCCCACTTGCGGAGTCCATACAGGACTTGATTGTGTGCTTTCCGTACTACACTTCCCAGAAGTCTCACTGGAGCCTCCCATCGACGGGCGAGTTATATAATTGGAGAAGTGTAGCGGGTGCGCACACCGCTTCCGTTAAAGCCCCTGAAGAGAAGCAGATGGAGCTTCGAAACGCGTCGGGCAGATCCATTACGGAGCGGCGTCTACAAGCGGATCCCCGTCCTCACCTACACATAAATAAAGCTGCTGCTCGCGTGCTACTCACATGGTGGACAACCTTGGAGCGTGAATCTATATGCGGCAGTCCAGCCGCAGAGTATGCACCACCCCGTTAACGTGGGGGTCACGGCAGTGAAGTAGCAGCCGTACATGGAATCGAGGACGGGCCCACTTGCGGAGTCCATACAGGACTTGATTGTGTGCTTTCCGTACTACACTTCCCAGAAGTCTCACTGGAGCCTCCCATCGACGGGCGAGTTATATAATTGGAGAAGTGTAGCGGGTGCGCACACCGCTTCCGTTAAAGCCCCTGAAGAGAAGCAGATGGAGCTTCGAAACGCGTCGGGCAGATCCATTACGGAGCGGCGTCTACAAGCGGATCCCCGTCCTCACCTACACATAAATAAAGCTGCTGCTCGCGTGCTACTCACATGGTGGACAACCTTGGAGCGTGAATCTATATGCGGCAGTCCAGCCGCAGAGTATGCACCACCCCGTTAACGTGGGGGTCACGGCAGTGAAGTAGCAGCCGTACATGGAATCGAGGACGGGCCCACTTGCGGAGTCCATACAGGACTTGATTGTGTGCTTTCCGTACTACACTTCCCAGAAGTCTCACTGGAGCCTCCCATCGACGGGCGAGTTATATAATTGGAGAAGTGTAGCGGGTGCGCACACCGCTTCCGTTAAAGCCCCTGAAGAGAAGCAGATGGAGCTTCGAAACGCGTCGGGCAGATCCATTACGGAGCGGCGTCTACAAGCGGATCCCCGTCCTCACCTACACATAAATAAAGCTGCTGCTCGCGTGCTACTCACATGGTGGACAACCTTGGAGCGTGAATCTATATGCGGCAGTCCAGCCGCAGAGTATGCACCACCCCGTTAACGTGGGGGTCACGGCAGTGAAGTAGCAGCCGTACATGGAATCGAGGACGGGCCCACTTGCGGAGTCCATACAGGACTTGATTGTGTGCTTTCCGTACTACACTTCCCAGAAGTCTCACTGGAGCCTCCCATCGACGGGCGAGTTATATAATTGGAGAAGTGTAGCGGGTGCGCACACCGCTTCCGTTAAAGCCCCTGAAGAGAAGCAGATGGAGCTTCGAAACGCGTCGGGCAGATCCATTACGGAGCGGCGTCTACAAGCGGATCCCCGTCCTCACCTACACATAAATAAAGCTGCTGCTCGCGTGCTACTCACATGGTGGACAACCTTGGAGCGTGAATCTATATGCGGCAGTCCAGCCGCAGAGTATGCACCACCCCGTTAACGTGGGGGTCACGGCAGTGAAGTAGCAGCCGTACATGGAATCGAGGACGGGCCCACTTGCGGAGTCCATACAGGACTTGATTGTGTGCTTTCCGTACTACACTTCCCAGAAGTCTCACTGGAGCCTCCCATCGACGGGCGAGTTATATAATTGGAGAAGTGTAGCGGGTGCGCACACCGCTTCCGTTAAAGCCCCTGAAGAGAAGCAGATGGAGCTTCGAAACGCGTCGGGCAGATCCATTACGGAGCGGCGTCTACAAGCGGATCCCCGTCCTCACCTACACATAAATAAAGCTGCTGCTCGCGTGCTACTCACATGGTGGACAACCTTGGAGCGTGAATCTATATGCGGCAGTCCAGCCGCAGAGTATGCACCACCCCGTTAACGTGGGGGTCACGGCAGTGAAGTAGCAGCCGTACATGGAATCGAGGACGGGCCCACTTGCGGAGTCCATACAGGACTTGATTGTGTGCTTTCCGTACTACACTTCCCAGAAGTCTCACTGGAGCCTCCCATCGACGGGCGAGTTATATAATTGGAGAAGTGTAGCGGGTGCGCACACCGCTTCCGTTAAAGCCCCTGAAGAGAAGCAGATGGAGCTTCGAAACGCGGCGGGCAGATCCATTACGGAGCGGCGTCTACAAGCGGATCCCCGTCCTCACCTACACATAAATAAAGCTGCTGCTCGCGTGCTACTCACATGGTGGACAACCTTGGAGCGTGAATCTATATGCGGCAGTCCAGCCGCAGAGTATGCACCACCCCGTTAACGTGGGGGTCACGGCAGTGAAGTAGCAGCCGTACATGGAATCGAGGACGGGCCCACTTGCGGAGTCCATACAGGACTTGATTGTGTGCTTTCCGTACTACACTTCCCAGAAGTCTCACTGGAGCCTCCCATCGACGGGCGAGTTATATAATTGGAGAAGTGTAGCGGGTGCGCACACCGCTTCCGTTAAAGCCCCTGAAGAGAAGCAGATGGAGCTTCGAAACGCGTCGGGCAGATCCATTACGGAGCGGCGTCTACAAGCGGATCCCCGTCCTCACCTACACATAAATAAAGCTGCTGCTCGCGTGCTACTCACATGGTGGACAACCTTGGAGCGTGAATCTATATGCGGCAGTCCAGCCGCAGAGTATGCACCACCCCGTTACCGTGGGGGTCACGGCAGTGAAGTAGCAGCCGTACATGGAATCGAGGACGGGCCCACTTGCGGAGTCCATACAGGACTTGATTGTGTGCTTTCCGTACTACACTTCCCAGAAGTC
>NW_028242242.1:0-190830 GCF_964263255.1 Lissotriton vulgaris | reverse complement strand
ATGCGGGGTCCCTCAGGGTTCATCACGTTCCCTTCTTTTGTTCAACCTTTACATTTTTCCCCTCATTTTTATGTTACAGCAACTGGAGGTCACCGTGTTTAATTACGCGGATGACCTCCAGTTAATCTTCAATCTGTCCCATTCTTCTTCATCTGCTCTGAATGTCCAAACAACCATGACTCTCATTCAAGATTGGATGAACTGCAGCCACCTCAAACTCAACCTGGACAAGACCGAGCTGGTCTTGACCGGAGGTGGCTGCAGTCCCTGGTCCCCTTCCTTTTGGCCCCCTTTCCTTGGTGCCCCACCACTTCCTGTGTCCAAAGTGAAAAACTTGGGAATCCTTCTTAATCCCCAGCTCACTGTTCACCCGCAAGTCAGCTCCGTAGTTTCTTCATGTTTCTTTTCCCTTAGAGTAATCAGGAAAGTCTCTCATTTCTTTTCCCCCTCAGCTTTGAAAATTATTATGTTGGCCATGATACTCTCCTGTATAGACTATGGAAACATAGTCTATAATGGAGCCCCTGCATACATGATCCATCGATTACAACTGGTGCAGAACCAGGCGGCCCGCCTGATCCATGGCCTACCCAGATATCATCGGGTCACTCCATTACTCAAAACTCTGCATTGGCTCCCTGTGAGAGAGCGCGCCCTGTTTAAACTCGGCTGCCTCACGTATCAGGCCAGATCGGGCACTGCTCCCGAGTTCATCCGTTCTCTCATTAAGCCATACTGCCCAGGCAGAGAACTTCGCTCGGCCCATTTGGCCCTCCTCACCATCCCCCGCTTCAAAAAGCAGAGGGCGGGCGGAGCGAGATTCGCTGTCCTGGCTCCAACATTTTGGAACTCCCTCCCGGTTACTCTACGCACCTCACCTTCTTATCTTTTGTTCCGGAAAAATCTTAAAACCTTTTTGTTTACACAAGCCTACCCTTAATCTCCCTGTTGCTGCCACCCACTGATCACCACTAGCGCCATGAAACCGCTGGGTATGCGAGCGCTGTACAAATGTTTTTAAATTCAAAATAAATACATGTATCGATGAGATGGGGCTGGAACCCCTCATTGTGTCTGCTTCAAGGGTGGACATGAAACCTCTTAATATTAGAAACATTTTGCACCTGAATACTCCGCATCACATTTGCTTCAATAACCCATGTCGAAATGTATTCAAATTAAAACAACATGTTGCTGTTAATATTTTTATAGTGCGCATTGTACAAACCCTGGGACTGCGTCAGGTGCTCAAGAAATAAAGTAAAATGCACCACTGCCAATTCTTCATCATCACAACATCTCAGCATTATGCTGGTGTCTGGGGTCAAATGTTCAAGAAAAGCACGGCCTGCTTAGTTATTCCCTTTTCTCATCGCCTCCAGTGGTGGGATCCACTATTAGATGTGGGACTCACCATTAAACGTGGGACCCACCATTACACAGGAACAGGGGAACCATTCATCTACCGGAGAGCCCCTTATGCAAGAAAAACAGCCCTTTTCCAGGTTTGAAATCATATGATGCTACAAGGTGACGCCTTAATGACTTTCTCTAGCCCTTATGGCGGAGCCAGCCCAGGTGGTATGACTGCCAGCCCTTCTGCATGGACACCACCATTCCTGTGTAGGACACCACCCCTCGCGCCCCCCAGCAGAAGGAATCATTGAAGAGAAAGAGAAGAGAACAGGGCGTCTTCTAACAAGACCCCTAGCACCCCCCTCAGCACTCGCACCTGAAAAGCTGCCAGATTGTCACCCAGCTGTCTGATTTGAGACTTTAAGCTTTCACTTCTAGGCTTCCTTCAAACAGTTCACAAAAAAATAGATGTACAAGAAGGTGAGGTCCCAGGCATGGCAAGATAACATGTAATAAAATCAAATATTTCCTTTCGTATGTAAAAAAGGCATTCTGTAAGTGACCATCAAGTTCATTTTCCCCGTGAAGCAGCTCTTCTACCTGGTTGTAAAACCCGTTGATGCTTTTAAGTCATATTCAGTACACAGCAGGGGCTCACTATTTTGCATTTATAAAAATAGGGCTCCAACTCTTATGGTACATATATTTTGGACATTTCTGTCTCTATTTATCCACATATAAGGTTTGCAAATGTTATCCACATTCATTTTGGGTTTTGTGAAAAAACGAAGCCAAAATGAGTATATTTCCACATTTATTGAACCATCCTTGAATGCCTGACAGGTTTCAGTGATATGATACGCATAGATGATACTTGTCTGAAACCCTGCACATTTTAGCACCAGCCTGATGTCCATTTTCAGACGCATTAAGAAAACTCTGTTTTGACTCTTTTACTTGTCAATCCGCACAGCTACTGGAATGGCAATCATGACTGACAGCATTTAAAACAAGCAACCTGTGTCCGTTTCTAACCATATTTTGAAATAAATGCAAAGAGGAAAATAGAGGATTTTGCACTTGGCACCCTCCTTTCCACTAGTGCGTCCCTGCCCTTATTCAAGGACTGACTGATCTCTGGCCGGTCCATCCCTTCCTCTTAAAGGTTCTTCTTCTCATCTTCCTGGGTCTAGCCCTTCTTCTGGGCCATCATCTCTTCCACCCTCTTCCCCTCTCACCTTGCATACTTCTTCCTTCGCTAGTGCCCTCTCTCTGGGTGGCTGCATTGCAAGGCATCTGGTCTGGTCCAGCCCTCCCTCTGGTACCAACGTCCAGAGGAGCCCGGTCCTTCCTCTGGTCTTCTTGGGTCTAGTCCTTCTTCTTGCCTACCCTCTCTTCTACCCTCCTTCCTCTCACCCTGCATGTTCCTGCCTTTACTACTACCCTCTCTCTAGGTGGCTGCATTGCAAGGCCTCTGGTCTGGTCCAGCCCTACCTCGAGTACCAAACTCCAGAGTAGCCCGGTCCTTCCTCTGGTCTTCTTGGGTCCACTCATTCTTCTTGCCTACCCTCTCTTCTACCCTCCTTCCTCTCAGCCTGCATGTTTCTGCCTTTACTACTACCCTCTCTCTGGGTGGCTGCATTGCAAGGCCTCTGGTCTGGTCCAGCCCTCCCTCGAGTACCAACCTCCAGAGGAGCCCGGTGCTTTATTAACCTTCCTGCTTTCTCAAATGTGCTTGAAAATGTATGATTTTTCTTCTCTTTTTTCAAAATTTTCTTGGGGGGGGTAACCCCCCCAAGCCCCTCTTGTGGGGTTCGGGCACGCTCGCTCGCTACGGTGCACTATGCAAATCAGTTTGCGGCTCACCACTTTCAAATGTCACCAGCCGCCCCTAGAGTAAAGATCAACTAAAGAACAAACCATCACTTCTTGACTACTGCATCAGTCGAGAATTACCAACACCTGGTTTTATTTTCCAGAAATTGGACTAGATTCTGAAGTTTGCAGACCACTGTAAGATGCTCTTTCTACCTTGATGATACAACCAAAGCTGCTCTGACTGGGTTATTACCTCCTACGTATGAGGGGATGGTTGCTCCGTACTGTAATACATTCATCAAATTATGCGCCTAACGGTGTGCAGCCCCGGGTCGCTATTAGCAAACACATACGAAACATTAATCAGGTCGAATAGTGACAGGTAGGTCTCCAGGACCTTTCCTCTCTGTTCAACACCCTCAAGGGACCTATTGTAATATTGTGACTTAGGATACTGAGACAGCCTAGCATAAAAATACTCTGCTAGGTACAAACACACCCGATGACCTTTGTCAGTCGCTTTGCCCAAAATGAATCAATGTATTCAAACAACACATGGAATCTCGAATTTGGAGTGTTAACAAACTCATTATTATAAATGTTAATCAGAAATAAGTCACATCCCCTTTAGAAGCACAGCTTGAAAATCTCTACCTGGGATCTCCAGAGCCATAACATCATCACCAGTCAGCACATTTATCCAAATAGGTAGACCCTCTGCTGCACGACTGGATCGAGAGGGAATGGCCGGAGCATTGAAGCCTTGTCAGGGCGGTGTATTTTAGAGCTAAGACTTGCAAAATTTCAATGTAATATTTTCATGGAGGAGTCATGTGTATTAGAAGTGACATTTTGGGAGGCCAAGGCAGGGGAGTTAGGTGAAACCACAGCCTGATTGAGCAATAGCTTTTGACTCACAGTCATGTGTCCTCCCAGGCAATCAATATCAATAAGACCAAACAAGGCTGCAAACCTGTTTTTACACTACAAAAATGGCTCAGCTTGGGGATTGAGGTAATATGAATTTTTATGGTCAATTGTGTCCCCTAACGTAGACCCCAACTGCTCCATGTACGTGCTTCAAGTACATGTATGTTCCCTCCACAACCAGCTATGAAGACGCAAATACATTTGCGTCCAACGTTAACATGTCCTCTTTCAGATCCACCATGAATGGGTCGGATATTCAGTTCCTAAGTATGCCTTGCCACCGTCTTTACATAGTGCACTTTCACGTTTTCCTGGCTCTAGCGAGTTAGGCCCTGATTTCTGCCATCGAGCTCTTTCTGCCTTCTGTCTCTGAAAGCTGCAGCCTGCCGTTTCCATGACCTTTGCCTTACTCCCTGTGCGGCGAGCGGTGCCTGGCTCGGCCTGCTTGCCTGCCAACACAGTATTCAGCCTTCAAGTTATCTGCTCCGCTCCTCGAAAATACATTCCTGTCTAGTAGTTTAGGTAAACATCCTTCCCAGCTGCAGAGCAAAGGGTCCGGCCTTTCTGTCTCCATGCAAGTAATTCAAAGCTCCCATTACCATGGTAGGCCCATGGCCCCCTTGCTTTACACGTAGACACGTAGTCGCATATGCACGCACTATCAGTATAGAATAGCCTCTGCCCGAGAGACCTTTCCTTCTAGATAATACAGTTCCTCAAACACAAGATACCAGATATGATTTGGGATTAGGTTGTTCTGACACGCCAGACTTCTGTCTCCCTGTATAGCGCAAATGTCAAGTCCCCTTCACCCTCCAGTTCCACGTCACACACACGTCATGCTGCTGCGCGCGCATCTCTGCCATGTATTCCTGCTGACACTGCAGGATTCCTCTATGGATCCACCTACCTGTGACACTTTCATATGACGTTGTCTAGCACACACCTCCGTGTACGCCCTCATGCACGCCTTCTGTTACGTACATGTGTTCTTATCTCGTTTCTCTCAGCTGTTACGCCTTCTGCATTCATCACCACTATATGCATTGACTATATATATGATATTCTGTTAATAAAGCATTGTACATGTCCATTGTCTATCCCTTCCTGAACCCTCGTGGTGATGGAACATGATACCTGGTTCGAACCAATTCCTTTTTAAGGAATAAAACCTTTACAAACTCAGATGCCACGGACTCTGCCTCTCATTTTTGACTGAGTTATTCTTATTGAACTTTACCGCATAGAAATTAAGTATAGGTAATTTAAATTTACCACATAATTGGCGCCCGAATAGGTACCCCTCCCCCACCTTACGCGCCGGCGGTGCGTTGCAGGCCTGGTCCCCTGCCACAGCCGCGACGGACAACTACGCGTACCCGCAGGATTTCCTGTATCTCCCTTAGGCCAACGGAGGTGACTGAGGCTGCGATCGACACCCAGACGAGGCGGTGAGGAGTGCGGAGGATCCCGACCAGAGCCTAGCTGAGAGAGCAAGGTCCGAGGTATACAGAGGCCCACCAGTTCCGAAGTTCCGAAGTACCTACGTCACGAATCGAGTCGAGTCCAGTCCGGTCCAGTCCAGTGTCGAGTTTCCGAGGCCTTCCGTTTCCGTGCTTCCTGGTGAGTACCGTTGCTGGGGACGTATCTAGACGGGTGCATTAATTTGTGTCCGGTCAAGACGGGTTTGGGTACACAGACCCGGTCTGCACTGTTTAGCAGTGTATCTGTACTGTTTAGCAGTATATCCAGTATTCCGCTATCAAGTTACTGTTCGTTTTCCGAAATGTTTTTAGTGTGTTTTAATGTCGTCGTATGAGCGATTGTTTGATTTTCATTACTGTGTTTATTGTATTAGTGGTGTCCAAATACGAGTAAGTATCAAGTACCCAGTATCACGGCTAAAAATTCCGCTGTTTTCGAAACTGAAACAGATAGGAACTAGAAAAGGGATACTCGAGGAAGCTGTTCCCATACCACCCAGGGACACTCCCGGATATTTTATGTACCACAAACACGGCTTAGATGCTGTATTATTTCTCGACTTGTGGGTGGACTACACCAAAGATCTAGCAGAGAATCAGAGATGGCCCGTTACAGGGACATGGGATGCCGAGTGCATCTTGAGAGTAGAAGAAGCATTATGGAAAAAGAAAGCCAGACAGTCACAGAAAGATGCCATTGAATTATGGCGTAAAGAATCACACAGACGGACAGAGAAAGCACTCAGAAAAGCAGAGAGAAGTAAAGAGGATTCCGAAAAAGCCAAAGAAAAAGAACTACTAGAAGAAGGAGAACGAGTTAGGATAGAACAACACGATAGACGTAGTAATGCTATTATGACAGGATTGTATCCAGTCCTGGCCGAGGGCCTGCCCAAGGCGACCCCGGAAGTACCGAAAGATCAGCCCCCTCCATTGGTTCCGACTAAATTACGTCACAAGACCGCAGCAGAGATTTTCCTTTCTTCTTATTTAGACAATGCAGCACCCGCATACACCAATGTTCCACCTGCACCTATACCACCCACTAATAACCACCTTCCCCAATGACAGGCCACTCCTCCACCACTTCCTGCACCCCCCATTAACCCTATTAATCTGCTTAATCCTTTTGGGCCTGACACGGCCCTACCGACAGATCCTGCTCAAGCCTCCGCTTCAGGAGGTGCATCAGGAGGTTATCATACCCCGCCACCAGTACATCGATTAAATACTAGAGAACTAGCAATGCAACGAACTCCGAAACCGATTACCAATGAAAGGGCGAAAGAACTTATCACATACTGTAGATATGACCCCATACCAGGCAAAGATGGTTGCATGTTATTAGCCTCAATACGTATAAGACGTGCTGCAGACTTTTTAGTTCTGTTTCCAGGAATGAGAGATAATCTAGACAGGATATATCATTTTGTTCAGACGGGGGAGGGTCAGGAATGTATTCAGGAGGCCATGGCGCATCAGAAAGTAGACATTCAGAGCCTACTATTAAGATTCCTCATAAACTGTTTCATAAGAGAACGAGACCGGCCTGGTGTAAATGAAGAAGAGATGGAGGTACTAACTGCATGGAGTCAGAATATTTCAGACGGAAAACATGATAAACTAAAATGTATAGAAAGCATGTACAGGAAAATTCTTAAAGAAATAGTAGTATTCCATGCAAAAGAGAAAGCTGAAAGGGAAGCAGAATCAGATGCAAATAAATCCTCAGAGGAGGATGAGCCAGAAGATAAAGGAACGATAGCATATGTAGGAAAGGGTAGATCCTTTAATAAAACGATACGCCCAGAAAGCAAGAGACTTTTTCACGCTGCTATGCCAAATCCGAAGACTCCTGAACATTTGTTTCAGGCTACCGATAAAATACTTCAAGAACGAATGGGGTACCATGTACTCAATTCCATGGATGAACAAGAATTAGCCAGGTCAGCAGTACAATGGGCTGACAATTCTGATAAATATAGCGATGACGCATTAGCGCAGACCTTTTTGAATCTTTCCCCAGACGAACAGCGACTAGCTAGTATGTATATGATACAACACCTCCTTATATTGTATAAAAGCCAACATTCTGATCCAGGGCCCCTACCGGATATACTAATAGAACTACTCATGAATAAATGGAGAGGCCTGGGTACTGATTTAATTAAGGTAATTCTAGAACATCGACACAGATATAGTGCTTTCCTGAATCCACAGTTTGTTTCAGCTCCACCCCCAGAAAGAAAAATGTTTTACATAGACAGACAAAATCCCTTACGAGAAGTGCACCCAGTCAGGAATGATGATAATACCTTTAGACGTGTGTTTGTGTACACGCCCATAACTAAAATGGAATTATTGGAAATGAAGAAACTAGTGCCCAGTCACGATAAAGACCCTGCAGGTTTCCACTGTGAAATAAAAGACATGTTACTCATGGGTGATTATACCTATCCCGACATCATGAAAATATTGAAAGTATTATTGCCTGCCGGTATTTACGAGAAACTCAAAGAAAAAGAATGGGAGGTGGGAGAGCAAAAGATTGATTGGGCTGCATTAGAGAACGAAGAAAATACTCGAACCCCAGGCCTAGGGCTTGGGGATAAAACTAAAGCATTACCAGGATTGTTAGTACAAGTATTGCCACGTTTATTAGCAACGAAAAAGGAGGACTGGGATGCAATCTCAGCCTGCAAACAGAAACCCGATGAAGACACTAGTAATTTTTATTCCCGATTTGAGAAATGTTTTATTATTAATAGTGGCCTGAAAGCAAGTAGCGAGTCATATCCACACCTTTTTGTATCCAAATTGGTCGAAAATTCCCTGCCCCAAGTTAAGAATCGTGTACTGAAAGTCGAGAGCACCTGGCAAGCAAACACGCCTTCCCAAATGTTACAAATGTCACAGTACCACCAGAACAGAATTAGAGAAGAACATGATCACGAACAAAGACGTATGAAAGATACGAAAATGAAAATGTTAGTTGCTCAGTCAGTTCCAGCTGACGGTCAGAAAAAGGGCATGACACAGTCCAATAATTCAGCAGCTCCTGTTAAAGGGACATGCAACTATTGTAAACAGCCAGGTCACTATATAAACGATTGTGCAGTTTTGAAACACAATATAGCTACAGGTAAAACTAAAGAAAGACCGCGCCCACCTAGACAGGACCAGGTCCAACAACAAGTACCACAGAATATCCAGCCTATGCAAGCTCCACAACAGACAGTACAGACCGTAGCGGTACCACAGCCACAACCGATTGCCGCAACACAACATGCAACGCAACAGATGTACCAGTATGCACAAACAGATTATCCCGATTATCAGCGATACACATGAAACAGCCTAGAGAGGGAAGTTGGCTTGCCTCTTATTGAGGTTCCTGTAGATCAAGAGGGTCCTTACGTACATAGCCAAGTATTAGGAAAAGATAGAAAGTTTTTGATTGATACAGGGGCAAGCAGAACAACAATAAGTCATGACGAGGTTCCAGGGGCACCCCTCTCAGGCTCCCAGAATGTTTCCCTTGGATTTTCAGGCAAACCTATTGTAAATGAAGTATCGAAACCAGTACCTCTTTTAGTTGGTCCGTTGTCTCGCACTACAGATTTGTTATTAACGAAATCATGTCCAGAAAACTTGTTAGGTATCAAGACACTGAAAGCTCTAGGAGCTGTGATTTGCTGTTCTCCGGAATGAGTAAGACTGTTTTTGCGTGACTTTAAGGGTCACTATGTGTTGAGAGATATTTATCCCAGATTACAGAATGTTCCTGCACATTTATGGGCACAAGGCCCCACTGATGTAGGTTGTATGCACATCACACCATATTGTGTCACACTCAAGCCAGGAGTAGTACTACCACGAATCCGACAATACAAGTTACCCCCAGATGCTGTAGTGGCTTTACTGAAAATCATTGACGAGCTCATTGCACAAGGAGTGGTTGTAGAAACCGACTCAAATTTATGTAATTCTCCTATCATTCCAATTCTTAAACGTACTGATCCAAATGCACCCCCAGTTTATCGATTAGTGATCGATTTACGAGAACTGAATAAATGCATCGTACCACAGTATCCCGTGGTCCCAGACATCTCGTCTCTATTGACTGCCATTGATTCCGAAGCAACGTTCTTTACTGTAATTGATCTGAAGAACGCCTTCTTTAGTGTCCCAATCGATCCGGAAAGCCAATATATCTTCGGATTCTGTTTAAGTGGTCGAAGCTTCAAATTTGCACGCGCACCTCAAGGATTCACAGAAAGCCCCAGCATCTATAGCCAAGCACTGAAAAGACAACTTGACAGTATACACATGCCTGACAACACTGCCCTGCTACAGTATGTCGATGATCTACTGATCACCGCCCGCAGCGAACCTGAATGTGAGCAAGCATCACTGACGGTTTTACATTTCTTGGCTGACAAAGGGCACAAGGTGTCCCCTTCGAAGCTGCAATTCTGTGTTCAGCAAGTGGTTTACCTTGGGCACTTGCTGTCCAAAGGGGGGAGACAGCTAACACCTGACCGTATCCAGTTAATTGTAAACATGTCACAACCCAAGACACAAAAGGAGGTACGGGCTTTTATAGGCCTCACTTCTTACTGTAGACAATGGATCCCTCAGTATGCATTTCTAGCGAAACCACTCATACAGTTGACAACCCAGGAGGCAGCGACATCGACTGTCCTCCCTTGGACTCAGGAACATACACAAGCTTTTGACGAATTAAAGAAAGCCTTATGTCAAGCACCAGTTTTAGCGACACCATGTTACAGTAAGCCTTTTACACTTTTTGTCACAGAACGAGAAGGTACTGCATTGTCAGTACTCACTCAGGATCAAGCAGGTTCACACAAACCGTGTGCTTATTTTTCGAGTACATTGGATCCAGTAGCCCAGGCGCTGCCTGCGTGCTTGAAATCTGTAGCAGCAACAGCTCTAGCAATCAGACAAAGCGATTCCATAGTGTTAGGACACCAATTGACAGTACAAGTTCCACACTCCGTGGAAGTTCTTTTAAACCGAACACAGACTCAGCACTTGACTATAGCACGACTGACAGGTTATGAATTGACATTGTTTCAGCCACACATAGAAATCAGACGTTGTAATACATTGAACCCTGCTACACTTCTGCCATTAAGTGAGACAGATCCATTGGCACATGATTGTATTGAAGTCATTACCATCACGACGAAACCCAGACAAGACTTGACAGATACCGCATTACCAGATCCAGACCTGACACTTTATGTGGATGGTTCATGTATGAGAACAAGTACAGGAGAATTAGTGGCCGCATATGCAGTCACGACAGAAACTGAAGTCATAGAAACGAATTGTATTGACACCCTGTCAGCTCAAGCAGCAGAGCTCATCGCTCTGACACAAGCCTGTATTCGAGCAAAGCACAAGAGAGTTAACATATATACAGATTCACGTTATGCTTTTGGAGTCGTACACGACTTCGGTGTACTCTGGCGAGAGAGAGGTTTCTTGACTTCTCACGGGGCCAAAATTCAGCACGGTCCCCTCATTCAAGCTCTGTTAGACGCAATACATCTGCCTACAGCAATATCCATTATGAAGTGCAAAGCACATACGAAAGTCACAGATATCATTTCCCAGGGTAACGACCTGGCAGACCGAACAGCCAAGCATACAGCTCAGACTCAGACTCACACAATTGACCTGACAAAGACAATAGTCCCGACACCGACACATTGTATGACAGTTAAGGATCCCGCCCTAGATGTAATTGACATACAGACACATGCTACACCAGACGAAATCAAGAAATGGACTGAACTAGGAGGGATCCAGACAGAACAGGGATGGATGACGAAGGGAAAATCTACATGGTTTCTCCCCGACTCTATGGTTCAAGTCATCATTAACACAGTACACAGTCCTGCACATTTAGGAGAAAAAGCCATGTTAGACAGTATTCAAAACCTCTGGTTCAATAAACATTTACGAGCAGCAGCCAAACAAAAAGTGCGTACTTGCATGATCTGTTGTCAGTTCAACCCAGGTAAAAGCATTCCTGTAGAGCAAGGTGGATTTCATCCTCCCGATCATCCTTTTGAAGTCCTCCAGATGGATTATATCCAGATGGAACGTTGTTGAGGATTCAAATATGTCCTCGTAGTTGTATGTGCACTCTCCCGTTGGACAGAAGCATATCCAGTCCCAGATTACACTGCTCCGACCACTGCCAAGCAGCTGGTTCGTGAATTCTTCCCCAGATATGGTTTGCCCCGTATTGTATACTCAGATAACGGTCAGCCATTCTCGTCCGAGCTCATGAAGCAGGTATCACTCCTGCTCGGCTATCAATGGAAATTCCACTGTGTCCGACATCCCGAGGCAGCAGGTCTCGTGGAACGTCATAATCAGACTCTGAAAATTCGTCTTGCCAAGATCTGTAGAGAGAAAGGCGTCGACTGGATAGTAGCTTTACCAGTTGCACTCTTTTATATGAGAATGGTTGCACACTCTAGAACAGGGCTATCCCCGTACGAGGTGGTCTTTGGTAGGCCACCGAATATATGGGGGACGCCTCTGCCGAGAAAAATTACTGATGTTGACTGTAACATGCTGACAGATTATCTTGCTTCCTTGATGTCTGCACTACAATCATGTCGTTCACAGGTTGCTGCAGCCTTTCCCGACAACACCGAGGTGAAGCCACATGAGGTTGTTCCGGGGGACTTGGTATTCGTGAGGAACTTCGACAGGAGAAGTCCGCTGGAGCCCCGTTGGCAGGCGCCGAAGCTAGTACTATTGACTACAAGGACTGCGATTAAAGTCGAGGGCCGTAAGGGCTGGCTTCACTCGAGTCATGTTAAAAAATGCCATGGACTGCCGCCAGACTTAGACTCCCAGCCCTGCCCTCCTCCACAGACTGACTCAAAACTCCCCCTGGTAGAGAAAACTTCTTCTCAGGAGTATAAATTAAAGTTGAGGTCTAGCAAGTCAGACAGTTTAATTGTTTAAGTCCTCCCCTAGGTGAATCGGTTAGACAAGTTTCTGACATGTATCCCCTAGACCCCAATAGAGAGAGAGATAGACAGAAACAGCTCAAGAAACGTGAATATTGTAAATCACTTCGTAGTCACTGTATTGTGACACTGTTGATTATGTTTTTTCTGAGTCTTTTGATTATTGCTGCAAGTATACTGTTACATATATATTATCCTATTTTCAAGCGTGCACATTCTTCCTTAAATGTCACTGCCGAGCACACTTTCAGTGAACTGCCCCCGCATGAGTTGTCTTACCGACTTGCGCTGCGCAACAATACATTCATTAGTATGTTACATCATTCCCATCAGACCAGCAATGCTACAAATTGTTGGATATGTGGCCGACTCCCTCCCTATCAGAAATACAAGGGAGTTCTGCCCCTCTTTCCGTGCCCGTTCACACACAATGGTTCCTGTGGTGCATGGTTTAGTTTATTGAACTCCTTAGATTCCAATTCCGTAGTTTACCAGGGCAACTGGGTATGGGGAAACCTGAACACAGTTCTGCATAAAGTATGTTTCCCTGACAAGGAGGGTCTTCCCAAAAGGACAGGGACTGATCTAGAAAACGAAGTATATGGATTAGGTAACTTTACACTTAACCTCATGATTCTGAATGTTGAATCCGAAACCGAACCAGTCTTGCCCGCTATGTCCGTATTACCAGTCAAAGGTGAATTATGTGTCAGAAAGAATGGTTCAGTATACCTGGGTCATAGTAAATGTACTACTGTGATCGAATTCAGTGATAAAGGCAAGTCTACATCCAAAGCTTCCCGTCATTCCTATTTCATTTGTGGTCATACCGCATATATACGCTTACCTCTAGATTGGGATGGCACCTGTTACATTGCATTCCTTCTGCCACCTGTTTTCCTAGCCCCTCCTGATTATCATAGGGACTCCCATCTAGTAAACGTTAGACCCAAGAGAGATCTCCCGATTGTCGACTACACTGAAACGGCATGGGAGCAGTATACAGACTTCAATAAAGGTTTCTTTCCCTATTTAGGTGCTGTCTTTAATAGTAAACTGATACGTAAATTAACTAGAACCCTCAAAGCAGTAGTGAATGAAACTACTTCCGCCCTAGGCAACCTAACGGAGGAGCAGTCTGCTATGCAGATTGTTGTTCTTCAAAATCGTCTTGTTCTTGACGTCATCCTGGCCGATAGGGGCGGAGCTTGTAGAGTCATCGGATCGAGTTGCTGTGTTTTCATTCCAGAAAACGCGCCATCAGTATATAGAGCCATAACCCGTCTTCACAAGATTGCAAGTCAGATACACCAGAATCCAGGCACCTGGACTTGGTCCGGTTGGTTCTGGAGCGTGTTATCAGCCTGGGGATGGAAAGTCCTATCCTTCCTAGGAATAGCCCTTCTCATAGTATTCAGTTGTTGCCTATGTCTGCAATGTGGGCCAGCGATTTGCGGCTTGTGCGCCACATCATGTATTCCCCATTCAAGTCCACGTTCAAAACACCGTAAGAAGAAAGAAGAGCAAATGATGTTACATGAACAGATTGATAGATTAATGAGGATTGATATTTCATGAAGGGTCCGTAGGGGACAAGGAGGGAATGAGGTAATATGAATTTTTATGGTCAATTGTGTCCCCTAACGTAGACCCCAACGGCTCCATGTACGTGCTTCAAGTACATGTATGTTCCCTCCACAACCAGCTATGAAGACGCAAATACATTTGCGTCCAACGTTAACATGTCCTCTTTCAGATCCACCATGAATGGGTCGGATATTCAGTTCCTAAGTATGCCTTGCCACCGTCTTTACATGGTGCACTTTCACGTTTTCCTGGCTCTAGCGAGTTAGGCCCTGATTTCTGCCATCGAGCTCTTTCTGCCTTCTGTCTCTGAAAGCTGCAGCCTGCCGCTTCCATGACCTTTGCCTTACTCCCTGTGCGGCGAGCGGTGCCTGGCTCGGCCTGCTTGCCTGCCAACACAGTATTCAGCCTTCAAGTTATATGCTCCGCTCCTCGAAAATACATTCCTGTCTAGTAGTTTAGGTAAACATCCTTCCCAGCTGCAGAGCAAAGGGCCCGGCCTTTCTGTCTCCATGCAAGTAATTCGGTGTACAGACAAAATATCGACTCCAAAATATCGACTGGACATAATATCGAGTTTTAAATATAGACTGGACAAAATATCGACTGGACATAATATCGACTACAAAAATATCGTTTTTCAGGTAAGTGAAGTAATATCGACTGTATAAAATATAGATAGCAAAAATATCGAATTTTTAATAATATATAATATTTTATAGTGTATTTTTATGTAATAATATGTGTGAAAAGTGTGTATTAATGTTATAAAATATTTTATTAAATGAATTTTGTTTTTTTAATAATTGCGTAATGTAATTCTGTAGCGGGTTGTGGGTTTATAGGGGACTAGGGTGGGAAGTAATTTAATAATAATTAATTAATTAATATATGTTTGTAAATATTTATAATTAATAATTAATTGATAATTAATTAATAATAATTAGTTAATTAATTAAAATAATTTTGTACATCTTTTGTATTAGTAATTAATTGGTAATTAATTATTTGTAATTAGTTAATTACATTAATTACAGTACATTTTTATATATATAATTGTGTGTTATTGTTAAGTAATTAATTAGGAAAAAATAATATTAATTATTAAAATAATTACAGCTAATGTGCTAATATATTTACTTTATTGTTATTGTTAATTAATAATTATTTGGTAATTAAATAATATTGATACATTTTGGGTAAAGGAGTATTTTTAGGGTTCAGGGTCAGTTTTTAGTTTTTGGGTAAAGGGGCATTTTTAGGGTTCAGGGTCAGTTTTCAGTTTTTGGGTAAAGGGGCATTTTTAGGGTTCAGGGTCAGTTTTTAGTTTTTGGGTAAAGGGGCATTTTTAGGGTTCAGGGTCAGTTTTCAGTTTTTGGGTAAAGGGGCATTTTTAGGGTTCAAGGTCAGTTTTCAGTTTTTGGGTAAAGGGGCATTTTTAGGGTTCAGGGTCAGTTTTCAGTTTTTGGGTAAAGGGGCATTTTTAGGGTTCAGGGTCAGTTTTTAGTTTTTGGGTAAAGGGGTATTTTTAGGGTTCAGGGTCAGTTTTCAGTTTTTGGGTAAAGGGGTATTTTTAGGGTTCAGGGTCAGTTTGGGGTTTTTGGGTAAAGGGGTATATTTTAGGGTTCAGGGTCAACAAACAAGATTGTAAAAAATTATTTTTATTATTTTCATTTATTATTTAATTATTATAATTTAATTTAAGTATTTTTAAGTATATTTTAGTAATTAAAATTTAATATTAATTTAATTTAACACTGTTTTTAATAAAGTCGATATTTTTTACATCTATATTATTGTTAACGATATTTTGTACTCGATATTTTTGTACTTACCTGTTTGTAGATACAAACTCGATATTTTGACTGTCGATATTTTGTCCACGATATTTTGGCAAGTCGATATTTTGTCCCTCGATATTATTTCAGTGATCCAAGTAATTCATAGCTCCCGTTACCATGGTAGGCCCATGGCCCCCTTGCTTTACACGTAGACACGTAGTCGCATATGCACGCACTAGCAGTCAGTATAGAATAGCCTCTGCCCGAGAGACCTTTCCTTCTAGATAATACAGTTCCTCAAACACAAGATACCAGATATGATTTGGGATTAGGTTGTTCTGACACGCCAGACTTCTGTCTCCCTGTATAGCGCAAATGTCAAGTCCCCTTCACCCTCCAGTTCCACGTCACGCACACGTCATGCTGCTGCGCGCGCATCTCTGCCATGTATTCCTGCTGACACTGCAGGATTCCTCTATGGATCCACCTACCTGTGACACTTTCATATGACGTTGTCTAGCACACACCTCCGTGTACGCCCTCATGCACGCCTTCTGTTACGTACATGTGTTCTTATCTCGTTTCTCTCAGCTGTTACGCCTTCTGCATTCATCACCACTATATGCATTGACTATATATATGATATTCTGTTAATAAAGCATTGTACATGTCCATTGTCTATCCCTTCCTGAACCCTCGTGGTGATGGAACATGATACCTGGTTCGAACCAATTCCTTTTTAAGGAATAAAACCTTTACAAACTCAGATGCCACGGACTCTGCCTCTCATTTTTGACTGAGTTATTCTTATTGAACTTTACCGCATAGAAATTAAGTATAGGTAATTTAAATTTACCACAGGATAACCACGCATAAAAGGGGTCATTAACCTCGTATTTGTCTGAGGTCTTGAGAAAATCCTTGCGATGGCATGAAAGCCCCCTTCATTATACATGAGCAAATTTCTCACACAGGCTGGATTTCTAAAGTATACCACTATACAATCAACCTCAATGTTTTTATTCAAGAGCCCCACCCAGCGAACTCCACGTGTCCTTATGATCTCATTGTGCTCCATTACATCAAAAGGTTCGTGATTGCAAAGCCAATGAGTGACCCTGTTGCACAGTTGATTCCAACATTCACATTGGTCTTAGAGGGGTACACCGGCCAAAACTATCACATACAGACATGCTGCTGGGGGTGAATTTAGTGCCACATTATTAGAGGTGTTGTCAGTTCCTACGTTGTCTGTATTCATAGAGATCCCAAAACACATTTGCCCATTAATTAGTGAATGGGGTCAGCATTAATGCCAGAAGCAGCACCTGTAACTAGTTTGGAAGGTGGGTGACCACAGAAGCTGGCCAGGGGCAGAAACCAGAGCAGTTGCGTTCCGCTCAGCTAGAACTGAAGAAGGATTGTTCCCTACAGTTACATGGCCATCAAAGCATCGACTACGGGGTTCAGCATTTCAACTGAGCAATTCATACTTGTAGCTTCTGTTCTTGAACTACTTTAGCTGGCCAGTTGGTTCTCTATGTGAGCCAAACGATCAGGGATGAATTGTAAGTGCAGCAAAGAAGAGTTTTATTTACAAAATTCCGCAATGCACAGCAAGCCCCGGTTGGATTGAACACCCCCATTGCCAGACATAATGAGCGTTAACTTTAGCTGTAGCCAGGACAAACGGCGACTGTTATTTTGACAGCTGGTTCTTGGAGTGGTTGAGTATTCATTGAGCTTGGTGGTACCGAGGGATTTAACCAAAATTATCCACAAGACTGACATGTTTGTTGTGGTGACTCAGGGGCTGCAACTCCCCTCTCAACAATATTATCCCTGTTGCCACTGGTACAGCTGATTCACTAATTGTAATACTAACATTACTGCTTGCCTCAGCAGATGTCAGTCACTGAGCCTTAGATAGTTTGCATTAAGTTAGTGAAATTTCACTTGTAATAACCCCTACAGCTCCCTCGAGCATGCTGTCTATGGTGGGTATTATATGTGGAGATCCGACAGAACCAGTAGCCTTGGTTTGGCCCATGACATATAATGAGGAGAGGACAGACCCAAGGACTCTAAAAAGGCAACAACTGTTTAAAAACAGAAAAGAGAGTAGGCCCAGCCCAGCCTCGTCTGGTCATGGACGGGCACGCTCTTGGCCCAGAATAGCACCTGAGTGTGTCCCTCGTGAATAGGTGCACTTTAGCTGGATGCTGTAGTCCCTCAAACTGCTGCTGTCACTCGCGGCTGCTCACGGCCTCCCACACTGCATGTGCAGGTGTGCCTTATAGCACTGGGTTGACTGAAAACAAGCGTGAGCCCCTCCAGCTGAATGCAGTAGATCCCCAAAACTGCGCCTATTTTGTGACTTCCCGCAGCCTCACACTGAATGAATAGGATTTCTCAAAGATGCCATGGCCCATTAAAATGCCCATATTTTTAACCTTCATTTCAGATATTAAGGGGCTTATTAGGATAGAGGATTTTCCGCATCCTCTGGGCCGGCGAAAGCCACCGCCGGACCGGAGGATGGGGAAAATCCGCTGCGGACCCACCAAAGACCCACCACCACATTAGGATGGCTGGTGGGTCCTGGTTTCAGTCCGCTGCTTTCCGCTGCGGTTGGCTTACAACCGTGGCGGAAAAGCTCTAATATGGTGGTGGTGTCTCTCAGACACCGCCTTCCATATTAGGATGGGTTCCAAAACATGTTTTACCGCTGCGGGTTTTCTGCCGTGGAAAAGCATGGGGAACTTCACTGCAGGGGCCCGTTGCAGGGCCCCTGGGTGAAGGGGGAGTAGGGGGTGCACGGTGCCTGCCGCTTTCTGCATGCAAATGCAATGTATGCATTTTTAACATTGCGGCGGGTGCAGCTTGAAGCCGCACCCGCCGCAATGTTAAATATAGAGGATGTGACCGCCATGGTGGCGGTCATATCCTAATTGCACAGGAGGGAACTCCGCAGGCCATGCGGAGGTTCCCTCTTACTCTGGGGTGCGTCCATCCGCGATCCTAATGGGCCCCATAGTTTGGGGGCTAAGCATATTGGCAGATTTATTTGGGCTACCATGTTGGAGAATCATCCATGAGCATAATTCAAACCGTTGAAAGTCTATGATTTCTAGGATTATGTTACTGATAATTGAGACACCTCCAGCAATCAGTTAATCAGTTTGAAACCCTCAACACTCTTTAAGAGATGATGAAGTGGCACTAATAATAAGCTGCAAGTCATATGAATGATAATATAAAAGAAATGGTAAGTTCTATGGGGTTTAATTCAAATGTAACAATATATATTAAACAGCATTGGGGTTAATGTTGCTCCTTAGGGGAGGCTGCAGCTTAAGCTCTCTCTCCACTACGTTTCATTAGACTCTACAGACTCTCAAATATGGCTCAGTGGTTGATTTCTGCCTGTCTCCAACTTAGAGGCCATTGAGTACTATCTACATTAATATATGCTGTATTATCAGCACTTATCAACTCCGTGGCTCTGGTCCTGCTGTGTGTTGTCCTGCTTTCTGTGGTGTTGGTCACTTCCATGACGGTAATGATTTTGATGTTTTGTCCAGAAAAGCTTGTCAAATTTAAAAGGAAGAAAGGTAAGAGACAAATATATTGGAATACACCTTCTTTAGGTATCCTGCTGAAAGCATTGTACAGAAGGACTCCAAGTGACAGCTTTCCAATCAGCCCAAACTCTTATAGTGAAAAAATGTTTTAATTGTCAAATTTGTTGAATTTGACAATGCTTTTTCGGGGATGAGTGAAATAACTTGATTTACAATACCTTGCAAATTCCAGCTCTCTGGAACCCTACAGTGGATCCTTTTTGCTGAGGTATCTAAAAATACAGAAAAATACAACCTATCTCTATAAATGAGTGTCATATTTCTTAATTGTCTCGTGTATTTCATCTTGAATTGTGTTGGCCCTGTTAAAATGATTTATACTTCTTCCTCTGTTTAAGCCTTGCTGCTCAGAGCCACAGCTACCCAGGGTAGAGCTGAGGGTTTGACAAATGAAACCTAAGAAACCTAAAGGAGTTGGTAAGGGTCCTACACTGAGGTTGCACAACCACACCGTATAATACACCCCATTTCCTCACACACGGCGTCCTGTGGGTTGGTGGAGCTGAAAGATTGTTTGAAATCAGAGCCGGAGTGCCTTGACATGGGTACCACTTGGTTCTGAATGCCGTGGTAGGCACTGAATGACCTGTGATGTGTGCCCCAGTCATGGCAAAGTGTAGTTCAGAGTGCTGTCTCTCAGGTTTGCTTTATCTAAAACACCAATGGAGAAATACAGCCTCCGTTCTGCAGCCTAACCTCCTATTCTCTGCTACCAGTATACCCGCCACAGGAGACTGACCGAGGGAAATGAGACATTCATGGGTCAGATATTTAGGATACGTTTAGCTGCTGCCAAGCTGCAAGCTCGCCCCATCTGGGGCAAGAGAAATGTTCTTGATGTCACACAGTGCGTCTTTTTGACTCCTAACTTTTTTTTAACTTCACCTGCTGTGCACTTTCAAAGATAGTGAAGTTTAGAAAAAAAACTAAACTCTAGTAGATGATACAAGATGACAAACTATTATAATGTATGTAGTTTTATAGAGAGCATTGCTACCCGACAGGTTTTCCCAGCGGAAAGCATGTATAGGGATGGATCAGAATGTACAACAGAATTAGATTTAGAGGAGCCACATTTCTGGAAAACACTTGAAGATTGACGCGTTCTCGTAGAAGCAGGGGGTATGTTCCACCATTTAGGACCAAGATAAAAGAATAATCTATCTCCGTTGGGTTCTTCTGATTCTGGGCACTACAACGAAGTTAGTATTGCTTGTTTGGAAAATAGCACCTGGGACGGTAGTGTCACCAATGATCTGAGATACCGTGGATCTGAGTTTAACATGGCTGTGTGCATATAGCACACTGCTTTGAACTGGATCCGCTTTTCCACCAGCAACCAGTGGAGGTCTCAAAGAAGAGTGGATGTGGAAAGAGTAATTGCGGAGATGGAATATTAATCTAGTGGCCGCATTCTGGACTATCTGCAGATGTTTGAGTGAGGCTTCGGCAAACCCAAGATAGAGAATGTTACCATAGTCCAATCTAGACCGTATCAGAGCCTGTATCACTGTTTGCTGGGCATTAACAGGCAATAACCTAAGTAGTTTCCTAAGCCACCTTAAAGCACCAAAGCAGGTGGAAGATACTTTCAGTATTTGATGATTCTTTGAGAGCTTCTCAAGCTAAAAACTCAAATTCTTAACCACAGAAGTATGGACTGGAGGAGTACCAAGGACGTCCGGCCAGTGATGAGGTCTTCAAAGAAAGGGGATGCTGCCCACTAACAGAACCTCTGTCTTGACTCTATTTGATTTATCAGAGTTGTTGCTCATACAAACAGCCACCTTCAAAAGAGAAATGTTCAGGGTGTCTGAGCTGCAATCCTCCTTAGGTGAAAGGAAAAATATAATCTCGGTGTCCAATGTATAAGAAAAAAGAGAGACCACAACGTTCCACAATGTCTGCTAGAGGACGTAAATAATAAAAATTACATAATTCTGTGAACTGACCCCTGGGGTATGACTGAGGGTAGAACCAACCCCTGGGTTATGACTGAGGGTAGAACCGACCCCTGGGGTATGACTGAGGGGAGAACGGGTCCCTGGGGTATGGCTGAGGGTAGAACCAGCCCCTGGGGTATGACTGAAGGTAGAACCAGCCCCTGGGGTATGACTGAGGGTAGAACCGGCCCTTAGGATATAGCTGAGGGTAGAACCGACCCTTTGGGTAAGACTGAGGGTACAGGATGAGATCTGGAGGTTTTGTTTGTGCTGAAGACCTGAAAAGTCTGATCTTGTAAAATGAATAAAGCCAGGTCAAGACCAAATCTGAAACAAGCATAGCCTCCTGTCTTTGCTGAAGTATCTAATGTGATACACTGTCAAATGCGGTGGTAAGATCAAGTAAAATTAATGTTTCTGTGCCATCTCTGTCAAGATGGAGCCTGAGTTGTTCTGTGACTTCCAGCAAGTTGGATTCTGTGCTGTGACCAACCCTAAAACCAGACTCAGAGGAATGAAGAAGACCCTTGGTTTCAACAAACGACAAGTGTTTTGATTAACTTGCTTCTCCAGGACTTTTTAGAATAATAGTGGAGGCAAGATTGGTCTATAATTATACAAATTAAGGAGATTGAGGCTTGGCTTCTTAAGTAGAGATATAATCATAGCATGTTTACATGCTTTAGGGACTTGGCCTTCTAGAAGTGAAGATTTGAAGAGAAATCACCATTTGTAGAAGGTTACTTGCTGAAATAGGAGGGCGGTAAAGGGTCCAAAGGTAAACCAGATTTTCTAGAGTTTAAAAGGTTAAAAAAAAAAGGTACCCAAAGACAAGTCCAAAGAGGATCCAGATGGAATTCCATTTCCAGCAGGCGTGTAAATGCATACAGCCACACTGCAAGTGATACGCTTTCCTGATTGTAGCTGGTGGCTGGAGTTCAAAGACTTACAAGAGAAAGAAGTCTGAACATCCAAAACTTTTTTGCAAAAGAAACCAGCCAGTTCTTTACAATGCAAGCGTGAGCGAGATGAGGAAGAAGAGATCCTCAATGGATTTGATAGTTCCTTGACCACTTGTATTAGCGTTTTTAGACAGTTCTGTGCCTTAGTAATTTTATCAGAATAAAAGTAGCACGGGTGGAGCGCACATCTTGTGATATTCATTCAGGGCCAACCTATATTTCCTGTTAGCTTCCTCACAATCAGATTTGCGCCAAACCCATTCAAGGGTCTCGCAGTGCTTTTTGACCCATTGAAGAGTATCATTAAACCAGGGGGAAGAGATCTAGGATGAGTAAATAAATTACAGAAAGTTATAACAAGTGTGCTTGTTTCATGAGATCCCAGCCTGATGTCAACATGTGACACTAGGTCATTGAGGCTCTGAGTGGGATCAGAAAAGGTGCAATGCTTCCTGAATGTTCCCTCATCAACTAATGTACTAATCAATATTGTTTCTTTCAAACTGAAGCCTGTTGTGTCATCCTGGACTCTGCAGGTCCTGGAGGAGTCCTCCTGGCCTTGCTCTTCTCCAGCCTCTTGATAGAAAATATCAACAAACTGAAAGGTAAGTCACTAAGAAAACTGTGCACCTCAGTGTGAGACACCAGGGAGTTCACTCACTTGAGGGCCTTGAGACCCTCATGTGTGCGTACAGCGCAGCCGCAGCCGGTATTGGGAGTACCGGCCGGGCAGTGACGTGGGGAGGGGCAGGGTGGGGGTTAGTAATGTATGGATTACGGACTTTGAATGGTGATGGATTAAACCCAGATCAGTTGACTGGGGTGAGTGTTTGATTTGCTCAAATGCTCCGTCCATCAGCCCCTTTTGTTTCGCTTTGTTCGCCCTAAATTGGCAGGGTATGCTCAGACGTGAGTCCCTTGCTCACTTGGCCACTGGATTCAAGATAGCCTCGCTGATGAGGATTATGAATCCGAAACAGGTTCCAGGATGCTTGATTCCGGTCCACGGAAGACATGGCTTGGCAGGTCGGGCTGGACTGTTCCCATGAGGCACAGGGTCAGACTGATTTGCATATGGCCATGTCTGAACTGGGGTGGCTGAGTGGGCTAAAGAATGGTGATGGATTAAACCCAGATCAGTTGACTGGGGGTGAGTGTTTGATTTGCTCAAACGCTCTGTCCATCATCCCCTTTTGTTTCGCTTTGTTCGTCCTAAGTTGGCCGGGTATGCTCAGACGTGAGTCCCTTGCTCACTTGGCCACTGGATTCAAGATAGCCAGGCTGATGAGGATCATGAATCCAAAACCGGTCGCAGGATGCTTGTTTCCGGTCCACGGAAGACATGGCTTGGCAATTCGGCTGGACTGTTCCCATGAGGCACAGGGTCAAAACTGATTTGCATATGGCCATGTCTGAACTGGGGTGGCTGAGTGGGCTAAAGAATGGTGATGGATTAAACCCATATCAGTTGACTGGGGGTGAGTGTTTGATTTGCTCAAACGCTCCGTCCATCATCTCCTTTTGTTTCGATTTGGATTACGGACTTTAACAGGTAAGTAAACATATAAATAAAATGAATTTTGTTGCGCGCACTACATCGCATTTGGTGATGCAGTAAACGCAACAAAATTTGTTTTATTTATTTATATGTTTACTTACCTGTTAAAGTGCATAATCCTTTCATTACTACCCCCACCCTACCCCTCCCCCTCCCCACGTCACCGCCCGGCCGGTACTCCCACTACCGGCCGCGGCTGGTAGCGTGCTTCACAAATCCCTGATTGATGATTGAGGGGCCAACCAGTCACGACTGGGGTGGGATTGTGTCAACCAAAGCCCTTTACCACAGGCCTAACCCAAAATTGCAACTAGATACCCATGCACACAACAAATATTAGTAAAAGATGAGTGTTGGTATTGACACATGTACATTTCAAAACAAAGCCTAAATAAAAAACAAGTTGTTTCTTGTACAATCCCTCAGTATTGTGGTTTTTAATGTTTTCTTAAACAAACCAGCTGACACATGTTTCTTCGCATGTGGGATAGTCTTCCCGTGACTCCTTAGGGCAGATGATCGGTGTCCCATTTTGACTGCTGTAATTCCATCTTTCTTGGCATTGTCAAATACTGTGTTTTCAAACTCCAGAACCTCCAGACGGTGTCAGTGGAGTCTGTAAATATGATCATGCTTCCCAGGCTTCTTGCTCTTTAACTAGCTTCTGTACAAAATCCAGTTGAAGACTTTTTAAATTACTAATCATGCCTTCTGTGGAACCAGATCTACTTTCCCCATATGTTCCTGCTAGATCCCTCCAGTCATGTTTGCTGATAGTCCCATGTGTTACGTGTGATCATAGTGGTGCTAGAGCCTTTGGTGTGTTCAGACCTGTGGAACTCTATAGTTTGAGATTTTAGCCAGTTTATGATACCTCAAAAGACTGTAAACATAAAGACAAAACTTGGGAAAGAGCCCTGAAGAAGAACATGTTTAATGCAAATAAGCCAGCAAGCATTCAAAAATGCAACGACACAACTACCCTTTAAGTGGACAAGAGCTTCACACTTGATTAGTTAGAGCACGTAAGGCTAAATCCATAACCTTTGGGCTACATTTATACAGTTTTTCTCAATGGCAGTGAATGAAAGCAAGAGCATGTGATGGAAGTGAAGCGCCACTAAGAAGCAGGAGTCAGAATCTTCATGCGGGAAGCAATGTGAAAAGACCCTTTAGAAAGAGTAGAGTTAACACTGACAGGAGCTGACTCTACTTCTTTCTGAAATCCTCACTTTGTTGTGACACCTTCAGCACAGTATGCTTTTCCAGCATGGTTCAGCAGAAATGTGCAGTCTTCAACAAGAAGCAGCATAATTATAGTTCATTAGAAATGTAGGTAAATGTGCAACAGTACTAAGGCTTCAGTGGTCTTTAGCAGGCATGAAAACAAATTCGCAAGCACTAGTACTGTCATAGTAAACATAAGCATTAAGGCACATATGCGGTTAAATTCACTTTCTCAAGCGCACCTTTTATGCTGTTGCTTCATCACAACTTGGAGGCTTATATAAGTGTATGAATGACGATTGATCTTTGCGCAGCTATGTCAAAAAAATGTACCACAAAACTGTTTTTTATTTATTTGTAAGGTAATACACACTGGTGGAGGATGCCCAGAAGGCTGCAACAAAATAATTATGGGTGTGCAAAATTTACTTGATTTGAATTCCCATAAATTCAAGAAACGTATTCATAAATATCTGAAATGTAAATCCATCATGAAGGGCCAGATGTATGACCATTCAGTTTTACGAGTTGCAATTTGCGTCACACAATTTGTGACTCGCAAAATGAAATCTATAACAGTGCTTTAGAAACTTTACGATTCCTAATGGGGCAAATTGCATGCCTCATCAATATTCATGAGGCAAGCACAGTTTACGACCCCATTGGGAATGGCTAGCACTCCCAGGGATGGTGGCATGCTGGGATCAGCAGACCACCATGTCTGTTGAGGGGCCGGGTTTTTAGAGACCCGGTGGTGCCAGGGGACCACACCGGAAGACCTCTGGGTTCTCCCTATTCTGGACTACAGAAACACAGAGTCTTCTAGTTGAAGTCAGAGATCGAGGTTTATTGGTTGCAACCAAGTAACATGTGTCCTAGAATTACAACAGCACGGGCTGTAAGTTCTCAGGAGACTGTTCGTTTTTACAGAACCAGCCTTCTCCTTATATACAGAAATAACAGCTGCGGGCAAGAATTCTTGAGTTTATGATATGGTTATACACATATTTGTACAATAATACAAAGAGCGAAGTCATGCTGGTCAGCACATATTTTAGATGTCCGGATCGTGATGGATTACCCCGCCAGGCCCAGAATTCCCATCAGATATCGATGAAATACCAATAAGGTCGGGCACCCGCCCATCGTAAAACTGGTCATAAACAAGAATCATGGACAGGTGTATGTGTATGGAAAACATGGTCTGTATGTAGTGAATGGTTTATGGCATGTTGTGCCTTGATGATATCTTACTCGGCCACTGGGAGAGGAGCTGCCCAAACAGGTTTGGCTGGAGGCAGTGGAGTCAGCTCGGCCAGGTCATGGGGAAGTCAGCTACGGTGGACGTGTCCTTTCAGATCAAACTCGGCCTTAATCAATTGACTATATGAGGGCAAGTCATAAGATGGATGTCGTTTACAAAATGGAGTCTGAGGGTTCGGAACGGAAACCACGATTTAAGGGTGTTAGCATCATTCAATCATGACGCAAATGCATAGGGATAATGTCCTAATCATTACCGGTCCGTCGATACCAAATTCGTCATGGTACGATGATATTTTGTGATACGAGTGTTTGGACCTCGATACCGGTGGAAACAGCAGGGTCCGGAATTTCAGTACCACAGACCCTCCTTTTGCCCTCATATTAGGCAATAACTTATGCTAATCTGAGTTCAAATCTGTTTTGATGAATTCATGGAGATGCTGCTATAGCATCATTCTGTTGCTCAATTCGTCCCTTGATACAGGCTTCCTTACACATGAAGTAGCACAGAGGCCACATATTGCAGGAGCGCACTGTACAAACAGACAGAACATAAACAGAACGGCCTGGATCATCCCAATGAAGATCAGAGTTTTCCATCCCCAGGCAGAGATCAGTTCCCACAGCCACCCTAGCAAGGACCAATCCCCTTTCTCCACGTGAAGGGAATCAGAGATTTTGTGTAATTTGGAGATGGCCTGGTACACTGTCGGAGCATTGTCAGGGATGAAAATGCAGCAACTAGATTGGATCACTCTACATACACCACCACGGTCTGCAAGTATGACATCTAGGGCAACCAGTTCTGAAGGGTCATAAGTCGATCCGACTGAAGCTCAGCTGTCAAGTTGCTAAGGGCACCAGCCGTTTCAGTCACGGCGGACTCAACTATCCTCGTCAATTGTCGAATGTTCCTGCTGTTCACCATAGGCCCCCAAAATGGCAGAAAACCCTTTGCGAAGTCCCCAAACTCTTGACCCGCAGTGTCGTCTTGACTCACGACACCCCTAGCTGTCCTTGTCCGATGGTAATCTGCCCCGGCAGTGTAGGTGGGTGGCAGCAGAAACGAGATAAAGCATGTGCCCGAGAAGTCAGGCGGTAACCATGTATAGGCTTTGTCATGGCAGACGAAATAGGAGCCTCTAGCCGCCAAGAATGGAGGGGAAGTTCGGGAGGCAAACACATATGTTTCCGTGCATACGCTCTTCCCCAACTGAGCTTTGGGATCCCTGCCAATACCTTGCAGACATAAGTGACCTCGGTGGGGCACTATCCAGAATGGGGAGGATTTCTTTGTTTTCTGGCTTTTATTCAAAGAGATCCCGTATTTAGTTACATTCCAACGGCTGTAGGGAGTGAGTTCATCTTTAGGAATCGTTTGATACTTGTCAACATCCCTACTCATATTTCTTATTCCTACCACTAGTGCCTTGTTGCTGGAATCGCTCTCTGTGGAACGGGGCGGGTATGGTTCTAGGGCGAACAGGAACATGGTCTGGAAAGCCCACAGAGAACCATAATAACTGAATGGCAGGATGAAGTATGGAATGGCCTTATCTGTCGTGTGCGGCATGAGTCCACAGATCCAACAATTCGATGTGTTCATTATAGACTGGTACTGGTGTAGGAGCTGGATGAAGGAGTTATTTACGAACTCTAGTCTTCTGGCAGACTCGTGTTCAGGAAGAGGGTGAAAGGAGTGTAAAGAAACAGTTGGTGGAGGTGTGGGCTGAGTGTTGTTTACAAAGGTGACTCGAAACGTGGATAAAGTATAACCAATCAAGAACATCGTTATGCTACATATCATCAAAATACATATTATCAAGAATCTCCTTCTTGCCATCACAGTGCATATTTTCTTGTTAAAGTTCATGTGTCTAGCAGGTCTCTCTACCCCCGGAAACTCCATCCTCTGGTTTCTGCCCGCGGTGGGAGGTTGCTTCTGCCAAGATGTGCGCTCTGTCCAGTCCGGGGTAATTCCCTCAGACCGACCAGAACCGTTGACCTAGGCATCCCCGGCTGCACTCCTCAGACTTCAACCGCGGCCCTAGCAGCAGAACCGGATGGCGGTTCGAAAATCAAAAATGAGCTAGTTCCCTGGGCGAGAGAGCTGTAAAATCAAAAATAGTTCATGGGAAAAAGGGACAATCGCACTAATTTCATTATGTCAGTTCCTTGGTCTTGACCTCAGATTATATCGTTCTTTCCCAGGTACGGTGTGATCTTCAAACAATGTTTCAGGTTCTGTAATGTCCAACTGCATTGATGGTGGCACAGATCCTTGCAAAATACACTCGCTCTCTTTGTCGGTCCCAGTTCCTTTTAATCGTGCATCGCTGAAGGGGACAAAGCGAGATATGAACTCTGTCTCGGAATCAGCGACTCCTTGCCGGACCCACCGGTCATATGGAAGGGACAGCGGGACCCTTTTGCAATGGGCGCCGTGCACCCAGTGTTTTTTCCCGTGGATGCGTACTGCAGAGCGGGTAGATAGCTAAACCTGGAAAGGTCCGGTCCAGCGAGGCTCCTCGTTCTTTGTTCGCCTGAAGTTCCGAACTGGGATCCAGGAGCCAGGTTCGATGGCGTGGCCTGGATCATCAGACGCCGGTGGAGAGGAGCTGTGGACCTGTTGATGTAAAGCATGCAGTTTAGTTGTCAATTCGTGCAAATAGTCAAACAGTGCGGGGTACTCTATTTCACTCAATCTCTTGGGTCTGGGCACACCCCAGATGTTAGCTGGGCGGCCGAACACGATTTCATGTGGGCTAAGTCCTAATCTGGAATGGACAATCATTCTGGTGGACAGGAGTGCTAAAGGCAGGGCGTCTGGCCACTTGAGACCTGTGCTGGCTTGGATCTTGGCCAATTTCAATTTTAACGTGCCATTATAGCACTCTACCAATCCTGCCGATTGGGGGTGGTGTGCAGCGTGGAATTTCTGGTGGATGCCTAGACACTCACACACTCTCTTCATTACTCGTCCCACGAATTCACTTCCATTATCACTCCAGACAATCGAAGGCATGCCAAATCTAGGGAAGAATTCTTTGACAAGGGCTTTGGCAGTTGACAATGCAGTGTTGTCCTTAAGGGGGTACGCTTCTACCCACCTGGAGAAGGCGCAAACGACAACAAGCACATATTTTAGGTTATTGCACCTCTCCATGTGAATGAAATCGAGCTGCAAGACCTCGAACGGGTACGTAGGAGGCGCAAAATGACCAACTGGGTTTGGGGTTCCCCTACCGGGATTGTGCTTCAAACACACCATACAGTTTCTGACCAGATTCTCTGCACATTTTGGGATACCACTATTCTGCCATACTGGGGCCAACAGTTTACATATTCCTTTCACACTGATGTGCGCCATTCCATGGGCCATCGTCACCACTGCGAGCACATAGGCGTTAGGTAACATCCATCGCTGATGTTCTGACAGGTCGACCCAACAACCATTCGCATCTAATCTACCCTTGCTTTCTCTCCATTCATTCACCTCTTTCTCTGTAGCATCAGCTTGTATAGATTTTACGCTTTCGATGGTGTCCTCACGCATACCCACATCAGGGGTCCATCTAGCAGGACCTGCAACATACATCCGACTCATTGTGTTCCTTGCAGTCTCTTTCGCGACCTCATCAGCAAATGCATTCCCTCGACCAACATCATCTTGAATCTTTCTGTGTGCACTGCATTTCACAATTGCAACTTGTAGGGGCAAGGTCAGTGACTCGGGAAGGTCGTGTACTAGCTGGCCGTGTTGAATTTTTGCACCATGTGACGTTAGGAACCCACGTTCACGCCACAATCTTCCAAAACTGTGGGCTACGCCAAAGGCGTATTGGCTATCAGTATACACATTCACTCGTTTTCCTTTCGCCAACATACACGCTCTTGTGAGTGCGACTAACTCTGCTGCTTGCGCGGAATTGTGGGGGATGCGAGCTGTCTCTACAATCGTGTGTAATGTTGTCACGGCATATGCTGCAGTCGTATCACCATTTGGCAACTTGAAACATGAACCATCAACCCATAACGCATCATTACATTCAGGGAGGGGAGTGTCCTGCAAGTCTACTCTCCCTTTTGTCTCTTCCTCTGTCCTAAAGCAGCAATCATGTTTTTCAACCTCATCTGTCTCTGCTGGAATGGGTAATAACGTAGCAGGGTTGAGTGTATCACACCTCTTTATGTGAATGTGACTTGCTAACAGTGTCAATTCATAGCTGGATAGTCAAGCACTAGTTAGATGTTGTGTTTTCGTCCTGTTTAGTAGGATATCTACTGCATGTGGGACCATAACGATCAGAGTATTATTCATGACTAGCCCAGCAGACTGTCGAATACAGACAGCTGCTGCAGCAGTGGCCCTCAAGCAACTTGGTAATGCCTTAGCTACAGGATCTAGAGTCGCAGAGAAATACGCACATGGGCGTTGTTTGTCCCCAAAGTGTTGCGTCAAGACTGATAATGCGCAACCTTCCTTCTCATGGACATATAATGTAAAAGGCTTGCTTTAGTTGGGGTTGCCCAATACAGGAGCCGAACATAATGCCTCACGCAACTCATGAAACTCGTCTGACAGTCTTCAGACCAAGGCAAAGGATTGGGTGTGTCTTTACGCATTAATGCCAGCAAAGGTTTGGCCAATAGTAAGAAGGTTGGTATCCATTGTCTACAGTACGATGTATTGCCCAAGAAGGCACGCACTTCTCTTTGTGTCCTTGGGACACTCAGTTCTGCAATTGCCTGTATTCTTTCTGGGGTCAGTCTCCTTCCCTCCTTCGATAAGATGTGACCTAAGTAGGTTACTTCTTGTCGACAAAATTGTAATTTGGAAAGCAAGACTTTGTGCTTCATGTCACATAAATGATGTAACACTGACAATGTCGTTTGTTTGCAAACTTCTTCGGTGTCTGCAGCGATCAGCAGATTGTCCACATATTGAATTAAAGTTGCACCATCCTGCAGAACAATTGTGTCTAGTTGTGTTTTCAGAGCCTGACTAAATATTGATGGACTTTCACAGTAGCCCTGAGGAGCGCGTTTAAAGCGGAAGCTTCGTCCTCCTAAATTGAAGCCAAAGATATCTCTGCTCTCCTCTGCAATCGGGATGCTGAAGAAAGCGTTCTTCAGGTCAATCACTGAAAACCAATTGGCTGAAGCTGGAACCATTGTCAATAAGGCAGTAATGTCGGGGACGACTGGAAACTGTGGTACAACGATCTTATTCACTTCCCTGAGATCAATCACAAATCGGTACACAGGGGGCTGTGAAGGATCCGTACGCTTTAAGACAGGCAAAACAGGCCTGTTACAAATGTTGCCTGTTGTCTCTTCGATGACATCTTTCTCGATCAGATCGTAAACGATCGCTAACAAAGCCTTTTCACATTCGTTTGATATTCTATATTGGGGAATGCGTGGTAACCTAACATTAGCTTTCAATGTTATGACATATGGCGCTATTTCCAAATGACCTACATCATTAGAACCATTCGCTCAAAGTACATCCGGTAGGGATGACAATTCAGTCGGAATATCTTCCTTTGACAAATACATCGGGGTAATCACTTTCTTACCAAGGGTAAGTTGTACTCCCGAAGGAGAACAGTATAAAGTCGCATATAATCTCTTTAACAAATCCAAACCTAACAAATTTTCGCCACAACCTGTTGTAAGAATGAGGGGTGCTTCTAATTCGCATGGGCCAACAGAAAGGGGCATGGGACTGGAGATCGGGTTTCTAACAGGGGCGCCAGAAAAACCTACTGAAACATTCATTTCGCCAGACAAAGGTGCGCCAGGAAGTTTTGAGTGCATAATAGAACTTTTTGTAGCACCAGTATCCAGCAGAAATGGCTCCGGCACTCCGGATGTAATCACCTCGACATAAGGTCCATTCTGATCTACTGGAACTGAAACAACTCCCTCTCTTTGTCCATGGCTGTCCTAGCAATTATTACCCTCATTCTCGTTTTCTGCGTAATAGTCATCTGCATAGTACTGAGCTGACCTGGAAGACGCATTATTCTGTTGGTCAAAGCTATTCATGGAATTTTGAGGCGGAAAAGAAGTGGTATTCTGGGGGAAATTTCCACGGCCCCTACCTCTAGGAGCCTGTTGAACACCTCTACCTCTTGTACCAGAAACACCGTTTAAGCGTCGCGCAAGAGCTGGACAATTACTTTTGAAATGACCCTCTTCTTTGCAATAGGCACATTGATTCGGGCCATACGGAGAACGCTGATGGGAAAACTCGTTTCCTTGAGCGTTTCTCGAATACTGCTGTGGTTGCTGATAATTGGGCTGACTAGGAGTGCGAGGCGGATAGGCTTGCTGGAGAAGAACTTTAGTTTTTAACTCTTTAGTCTTTTTGTCTGCCTTATCTAGCTCGTCTTTGCGCCTATTTTCGTAGTACTGGGCGGTGGCTAAAATCTGCGCTGACGTGGAAACAGCCCAAGCACTCTCTGAATCTTTAAATTTATTGCAGAGTTCGGGAAGCAAATCATGTACAAATTTGTCCACAAACAATCTTTGGCCACCCTCGGTAGCCATATCCTGACCACTATGATCGACGAAGGTCTCCTCAAATCTCGTGAAAAAGTCAGACACATTCTCATCTTTCTTCTGCTTGCATGCAGATAGCTTGTCCCAATTTACACATAATTCAGGCATTAACGTTTTCATGTACGTGATAATCCTACCGGGAAGTTCTGCTATTAAAGGCTCGGGTTTAGAACCACCGACTTGTCTAGCATCGGTAGCAGTAATGTTAGCCCATGAGTCACCTAGTTCTTGATCATGATCTGTATGACGAATTTTACTCCATAAAGGATGCGGAACAACATTCCCGAACAACATGTCTACATCCGCTAAATTCATTATACATGAGCTGGCGGTCTGTGATAACTCCTTATAATATCCTGCAGGATTTTTACGTGGATCGAGTAGTGTCTGCTTGAGTGCTAGTACTTCAGATCTTTTCCAGGGGACATGTACCCATACACGCTGGAAATGCGGTGGAACAGGTGGTTGTGCATTCGCATCACCTTCCCTCCAAACTGGAGGAACTTCTCTCATAGGGTATTGTCGTGCCTTTTTCCTACCTGACACATCATCCTCATACAGTGATCTAATAACAGATCTATTGCTTTTTCAACATCGGCACCTACAATCATGCCTTCATAGAATTTGAAACGCATACGAAATAATTCCTGCATTTTGCGTTTGGGATCGTTTGTCTCCAAATCTTCACAAAGATATACACACATCTCTTCAAATACGTATCTCTGAGTGGGCGCATCCCACTGACAGAAAACTTCCATAACGGACTGAACATCATATTTAGCAGTGTCTGTAACCCATTTGCATGCTAACTCATTTAGCACTTCTCTTTCCTCGTAGTCGGGCAGTTGACTACGCAACTGTCTACGTCCTGTTTTAGGGGTCGTTTTAGGCGACCCAAAGAAGGGTGAGAATAGATCAGTGACAGTACTTGCCATTCTCTGTCTGACAGAAGGAGAAGCTTGCGGCGAGGCAGATGCGCCAGAAAAGGCAGGCTGATGTAAAGAGGAAGTCGAAGCAACAGCAGAAGAAGTCGAAGCAGTAGCAGAGGTAGTATCAGGATTAACAGGTGGAGCGGTAGGCAAAGTTGTAGAAATAGATGGAGTATGTAGCAAAGGCGGCGGCCCTTGAGAAGGCTGCGCCGGAGAAGTAGGAACCAGCTGAAGAGGAGCTGGTGCTTGTGCAAGAGCTGCATTTCGTACACTGGGGCGTGGTATAACAAAGCGCTTTGGGGGTGCAGTAGCGTCTAACGCATATGGGGGTGGTGAGCTTAATAAGTGGGACATTAACGGATCTTTCTCTGATGTTCCCTTTGAGCCTTGTCCCTCATGTGGTAACATCGGGTAGCATTTATCTACTGCTAGTTTCTTGCTCCTAAGCATTCGTTCACTTTCTTGTTCTTCCTCATTATCCCTGTATGCAATGGCGGCTTGCACCATTGACATACCTCTTTTATTTCTCTTTGCTAATTTTATTTCTTTCTGTTTGGCTTCTTTGCGCCATAAGCGAAAAGAGTCAAACATCGCCGGCCGGGCTTTCTTCTTGAACAATTTGACCTCGAGGTTGTCTAATACTTCTGAGTCAAAACTACCATATTGGGGCCATTTAAAAACACCATCCTTGCGGGTGTATTTTATCCATACTTCATTATACGTGATAGGACCTACTCCGTGCTTTATATATAACTCATATGTTGGAGTTCCAATCGGAGGAACCGGACACGAATCCTCTAATCGGGAGTCCCTACTACAACCAAGACAAAACAAGTTTCCAAGTCTGCTAAGACCAGGCATCTTCGCTCACTAGTCTAGCTTCAAACTTCAAGGGATTATCTAATTATGATATTGTTGTGAATACATGAATCCCTCGGTTTTGGTGCTTGCAAGAACCAATACAAACCGTATCTCTGGGATACCAAGACTAAGAACCAAACTAAGGACTGGGAGACGCTCCACTTATACTTAACTGAATATTGAAGATCGGTGACGTCACTAGAAGACTCGTCTATCGTTTCGCTCTACCAAGGATCACTGGGTCCAAAACAGGGCGATAGTCAGGGCAGCAGTCCCTTGTAGCCGTCGGGACGCGGGGAACCTCGCAGCAAAGACCTTCGGAACCACGTCGACATGCAGGGGTCGTTGAAGTGGCTGACCTTCCTCCGGAATTTTCACACGAAGCTCCTCACGAACATCTGGCTTGGACCGTCACCGCTTGATATCGCCTCGAGTTAAGCGCCAACTGAGTTGCCGGGTTTTTAGAGACCCGGTGGTGCCAGGGGACCACACCCGAAGACCTCTGGGTTCTCCCTGTTCTGGACTACAGAAACACAGAGTCTTCTAGTTGAAGTCAGAGATCGAAGTTTATTGGTTGCAACCAAGTAACATGTGTCCTAGAATTACAACAGCACGGGCTGTAAGTTCTCAGGAGACTGTTCGTTTTTTCAGAACCAGCCTTCTCCTTATATACAGAAATAACAGCTGCGGGCAAGAATTCTTGAGTTTATAATATGGTTATACACGTATTTCTACAATAATACAAAGAGCGAAGTCATGCTGGTCAGCACATATTTTAGATGTCCGGATCGTGATGGATTACCCCGCCAGGCCCAGAATTCCCATCAGATATCGATGAAATACCAATAAGGTCGGGCACCCTCCCGTCGTAAAACTGGTCATAAACAAGAATCATGGACAGGTGTATGTGTATGGAAAACATGGTCTGTATGTAGTGAATGGTTTATGGCATGTTGTGCCTTGATGATATCTTACTCGGCCACTGGGCGAGGAGCTGCCCAAACAGGTTTGGCTGGAGGCAGTGGAGTCAGCTCGGCCAGGTCATGGGGAAGTCAGCTACGGTGGACGTGTCCTTTCAGATCAAACTTGGCCTTAATCAATTGACTATATGAGGGCAAGTCATAAGATGGATGTTGTTTACAAAATGGAGTCTGAGGGTTCGGAACGGAAACCACGATTTAAGGGTGTTAGCATCATTCAATCACGACGCAAATGCATAGGGATAATGTCCTAATCATTACTGGTCCGTCGATACCAAATTCGTCATGGTACGATGATATTTTGTGATACGAGTGTTTGGACCTCGATACCGGTGGAAACAGCAGGGTCCGGAATTTCAGTACCACACTGTGACTGCTTTTTAAATGAAGCAGTTTTTTTTAAAGGCGGACCATTTTTCTTAAAGGAAAAAGGTATGCATTTAAGAAAGAAAAATGAAACTTTTCAGTTTCATTTTTTAAGGGCAGGTAGTGGTCCCTGAGACCACTGCCTGCTCTTAAAGAATATTTTCGCACACACTCACAAAGAGGAAGGGGGTCTCCTGTAGACCCCTTCCCATTTGCAAGTGGCTTACCTCCGACTTGAGGTAGGTGGTAAACTGCAAGTGATTTGCGACCGCAAATGCAGTCGGAAAACAATTGTACATGACATTGAGACTCGCTATTAGGAAGGGGATGGGCTGCCTGTGTAGAGAATATTCCATATTCATGTGTTTCAAGTTGTTCCAAAACTGTTCTGAATTAGGATAAAAGATGTGGTATTGGATCAAGTAAGCCTTTCACCATTTGGCATCTGCTGGATACACATAGCTACATTTTAAATCTTTTGTAGTCCGAATTTTGTGCCACAGTCTATGACAGTTGGTCTCTTCAGGGCAAGTGCTTTGCATGGGCCAATTTTAGTGATTATTTTTTTAAGTTCATGATTTTTGGTAAATGTTTCATTTTAACTTGACGTTAACTTGTGCCCTGCATATTTATGTTGGAGGCGTGAGAGTCTGGCCCACATATTCTCAAGTATCAGTGCATCTCCCATTTGCCAAACAAACCTGAGATGTGGCACTAAATATTTGTGGTACTGGTGATCCCACAAGAGCCTGTGCTGGCTAGTTTGATTTTTGCAAACACATTAGTGTGTCTGCTTTTACCACAAAATACCTCTGGTCTGTATGTGTGCGTGTGCTAGGTGTATGGTTTCTTTATTAAATTGTCTAGATTTTATCAGGTGTCACAGCTAGAAAATCCAATTTGATTTAAGCTTTTGAACCATACTGAATTGAGTTTTGCTTTTTGACGTGACGCTATTTCCCTCTGTAATACCCTCACTCAATAGTGACAGCAAATTACAAAGAATTAAGAGGATTGGCAATAAAGGAAAGTCTCTAGTACATTTCAACACCTTGATCCTAAATAAACGGAAGTCTGAGGTGTTAAACAAAGATACAAAGGGAATACACTTTAATAATTTTGAAAAAATGTATTTCATAAATGTCGAGACGCCCTTGCTTCACCCCTGAATTCATGGCTCAGGGCCACGTGGATTCTTATTCTGACTGTTCGACTATGGGCCTGATAAAGAGTTTGACATACCTCTTGGTCTGGTTGTCACTCATCCACTGGGTACTCCTGGTTGGTATAGAGGCAATGTCCAGGTCCTTTAGCCATCTTGCACTGTGGTTCGAGCCGGGTCTCCCCTGTGAAGCCCTTCCCTGCTTAGGTGTGTTGGTAAATCTCTAATAGTTGTATTGGTTTTTCCTGTAAGCACACATCATTCTGCGTTTTCCATACTTTCATATTGGACTTGTTTTTCCCGATACTTGTTTTTGCCTGCTTAATCTGGATTTGGTGTTCTCCCCTCGAAAGTGATTGTGCCTTACTCTTTATTTGTTTGTTTTGTTGTTTTCCTCTGAAATCTTGTTTGACTTTGTTTTTTTTCATTGCCCTAATTCTTTCTATCCCACAAGCACACAGCCCTGACCGGATTGCTCTGGTTACCGCATCATACTTCTCACCCTGCTCCCAGCCCTCCCTTCTCCCAATCTTCCTGGTCCATCTACCAGGGCTACTTAATGGAGTCTGCTGCACGGTCGCCCTGCCAGCATGCCAAAGGCGTGCCAAACTTAAGCCCATCTGTACCTGGACTGGGCCTAGGACTAGACCTCCTGGGCCGACTGCCTATCTCTGATAAACCTCTGATGTAATCCGAACCCTCGACCACAGGACCAGGAACATTAACTGCTGCATTGCATCACCACATCATAAGGAAGGACCATCCACTTGCAACCACTGTTGCCTTACTTGTGATGTAAGGGTTCACCAATCAGCCATCCCCCGTCCGGAGACACAGCTCCACTGCATGCTGCTCAACTTCCGGCCCCTCTGCAAACATGCCATGGAATGTAAATATAAATGTAGCATACTTGTATAGCGCACGAATCGACCCATGATGGTATCTCAGCGCTTGTACGCATACCACTGTGGAACCCTTCCTGGCTTTTCCCTGTGAAGTGCCCATTCCTGGGCACCCCCACGGTGAAGCCAGGCATCCTAGCGTTGTTGGGGCCGTTGTGAAGATTAAGGAAGCTATTGCCCAGAGTTGCAGAGTGGGACCCATGATTAGAGTAGGCACTGATTAGAGTAGGCACTGAGGCGAGAATTATCAGGTCCGAGGAAATTGAGCCTAAGACCCACAGAGGAGGGAATTGAACCCTGGTCCCGGGCTAGACCTCTGCATCAACGCAACTTTTACACCGCACTACCATTACAACAAAACTTTTGCAACGCAACATCCATTACAACGCATGCATTTACAACGCAACCATTACAACGCATGACACTACAACGCACACCACTACAACGCATGCCATTACAACGCAGTCATTACAATGCATACCATTACAACGCATAGCATTACAACACATAGTACCCTTACACTTTCCAACACTTACCCTACTGTTGCACCCCCTGGAGTTAGAATAGTAATTTGTACCCCTACACTATCCAACACTTACCCTACTGTTGCACCCCCTGGAGTTAGAATAGTAATTTTTACCCCTACAATATCCAACATTTACCCTACTGTTGCACCCCCTGGAGTTAGAATAGTAATTTTAACCCCTACACTATCCAACACTTACCTTACATGCAATGTAATGTTATGCGTTGTAATGGTATGCGTTGTAAAGGTAGTATGCGTTGTAGTGGAATGCGTTGTAAAGGTAGTTTCAAAGAATTCGTTGTAATGGCATGCGCTGTAATGGTATGCGTTGCAATGGATGTTGCGGTGTAAAAATTGCGTTGTAAAGGTAGGCGTTGTAAAAGTATGCGTTGTAACATCATACATCCCTGCATCAGGGTCTGCAGCTCTAACCATTGAGCCACACTTCTCCATGGAAACATGGGACACCATAGCCACCCTTACCCCCAATGTGATGTACATCACAGAAACATGGCGCACCCCCTCCTTGGTGCCAGACATTGCCACCACAACCCCCAAAGGGTAACAAGAAGATCCACTCTGACCGCCCCAGAAGACATAGCAGAGATATCGCAATCATCCACAAGGACTCCTTCATATTCACTGCATTGGACAATGACACAACACAGATCATGCCAAAACCCCCATCATAGGAACCCTTGCCTACAGACCCTGGGCCCCAGCTTCTGCAACTCTGTCCAGACTTCATTGCCCCCCTCGCTATCAACTTCAACCAGTACACCTACCCAGGAGACCTGAACTGTCACCAAGAGGACCCCAACAACAGCAATTCCTCCTACATCCTAGAGAACATGAACATCTGCCAATCACAACTATTCATATTCACCACCCCCACGCAAAACCCAACACACATCCTTGACCCCATCTTCTCCACCAAAAAAGTTGTAATCTACCACACATCCAAGCCAACCTGGACAAACCCCAACATTGTCCACTTCACCATCGACTGCCTGCTAGAAGCCCCATCGACACCTCCAATTGGTCAGGTTGGAACTTGAGCATAATCATAGAACCCATCTGGAACACTTGCCCTCAAAGAATCAGTCAACTTCAAACTCGACATCCAGAAGTTCCCCAGCAGGATCTTCACAACCCCTAACACCCCCTTGAGGAACACCACCATCAACAAACCTGCCTAGCATGCCAAATGGTTCATCCCGAAACCACTGACCCTCAAATGCCACTGCAAGAATCTAGAAAGACTCTTGCGCTCCAACAAACCCCCCCACCAAATGCAACTCCTTCAGATCCACTATCAACAACTACCACCACTGTCTCAGGAAAGCCAAGAAAGATGCCCTAACTAACTGCCTTGAAGCGAGTGCCAACCACACCAAATAGCTCTACAGCATCCTCAGAGAATTCTCCTGCCCTTCTGCCACTGATAACATGATCCCCCCTCCCAAGCTCTCTGTGACTTTCTGGGATACTACTTTCACCACAATATCACTGACATGCACAGCAACTTTGACCCCAACTTCCCAACACTAACTACCACTGCACCCAAATTGCCACCACCCTTTCCCACTGGATTACTGACTGGAAACACCCTCCTCATCATGAACTCCATCCACTCCGGAGCTCCCTCAACATACCTGCCCACATCACATCTACAACTTTGGAAAGGAAATAATTGGCTCACATCTGACACAAATCCTCAACACCTCCATCTCCACAGCCGTTCCTGACACCTGGAAACATGCAGAAGTCAAGCCCTTCCTGAAGAAACCCTCTGCCAACCCCTACAAACTAAAGAACTATCACCCCATCTTGCTTCTCCCCTTCCCCACCAAGGTCCTGGAAAAAGCAATCAACTATCAGCTTATGGACTACCTTAACGACAGCTACCTGCTCCACCCCTTCCAATCAGGCTTCTTGCAGAACCACAGCACAGAGACTACCCTGAATGCAGCAACCAACGACATCAGACACCTCTCCAACCTAGGTGGAACAGTGGCCCTCATTCTCCCTGACCTCCCAGCAGTGTAGGACACCATCTCTCACCACACCCTCATCAACATTCTCCAACACATCAGCATCTAAGGCAACACACTCAACTGTATCTCATCCTTCCTATCCGGCAGAACACAGAGAATCCATCCAACCCAACCCTTTCTCCTCCGCACCCAAAAACATCATCTGTGGCATCATAAAAGTACTCCTCTCTCAGCCCCACCCTCATCAACCTCAGCATGGCGCAACTTGTAGACATTGCCCACACCAATGGACTCAACATCTTGTTCTACGCTGATAACATTCAGCTTGTCCTCTCCCTCACTGAAGACACAGACACCAGTAGATCCAACTTCTGGAACACCATGTCAGACATCATGACCTGAATGAAGACCAACTGCCTCAAACTCAACTTGGACAAAAGGGAAGTCTTTATCTTTGGAAACAAACACTCCCCCTGGAACAGCACATGATGACCCACCAAACTCGGCCAACCAACCCACCCCCACCAACCAGACAAGGAACCCCAGAATCATCATAGTTAGCCACCTGTCCATGAAGAATCAGATCAATGTCATCTCCTCTTCCTGCTTCCACACTCTCTGCATGCTCCACAATGTTGACCAATGGATCACCATCTGGATCAGAAGGATAGTCAGCCTGGTCCTCGTCTCCAGTCGACTAGACTACGGCAACACACTCTATGTCAGAACTATCAAACTGCTCCTCAACCATCTCCAGATTATCCAGTACTCAGCAGCAAGACTCATACTCAACCTCCAAAGAAGAACCAGTACTCCTCACCTCAGAGCACTCCACTGCTCCAAATCCAGGAAAGATGTCTCTTCAAACTCCTCAGTCATGCCGAAAAAAGCCCTCCACAAAACTGGACCTGCATACATCAACAGCCGCCTCACATTCCACCAACCAACAAGAGAACTCTGCTTCTCCACACTCGCCCTGGCTCACATCCTCCACGTCCATTAAAGCTGCTGTGGAGGTTGTTCCTTCTCCTACCTTGCCCCTAAGTCCTAGAATATCCTCCCCCTCCACATCTGCACCTCCCATTCATCCAGTACTTCTCAAGGATAGCAGATTCCCCAGCACATAAAGAACCCCCCCCCCCCCCCCCCCCGGATGACAAGCCACACTATACAATTCTTGTTGATTGATTGATTGATTGGCATATGTCATAAACCTTATATGCTAATTCATTTGTAATACAGAGGATGAGAAGTGGTTCATGTTTGTGACTGAGTAACTGTATGCCAAAACTCTAAATCAAGACCTACATCTCTTTCGTTGCTTGCAGCCTGTCTTTAATTGTCTGGTCTTTAGCCAAGTTTACAGCTTTGGTTGATCTTTAAGGTATCTTTTAGGCTACCGCACTCTGGTATGATCATAATGAGGCTTTGGGTAATATATGATGTAAAAATATTTTTTACATCTTTTTTAACACCTTGGCTGCTAGTGGTTTTCCCCTCCTGTGCTGACATTCCATGAATCCCTCTATTCATGACGAGCTCAGCTGCCTCATGATGAGTTGAGCTCGTCATGAGCAGCGAAGGGGTTAAAGACTTTCTGTGTTATAAAGCTTGCCAAAGCCCTTCCAATAAGGTATCTCCTTAATCTTGAAATCTCTGTAAACCCTTGCATGTACAATGATCAATGCCTTATCATAGAATGGGACAATAGTGGTGCAACATTCAATCTGTCTAGTTACTCAGATGTTTATCCAAGTCTTATCACCCAGTCCTTCATCTAACGCCTCTGTAATCGAAATCAATAACCTTTGTGCCTAACATTTGTGAAGTCCTTCTGCTTTTTTGGAACTTTAAGTACTTACATGCTCAAACATTTTAGAGTGATAACGAACACATGAAAACAAATGGAGCTATTTAAGTAATGTGTCCAGTGGAATCAAGCTTTATTTTTAATTTTCAGAAGCAAAACCAAAGGCAAAACTGTCAGTATAGCCAACAAACAACAAACATTAAGTATAAGATAATAGAAGGAGGGAGGTAGGCAAGGGGTGGCTTGCTTTGGAGTGCACAGTATTGAAAGTTCTTCAACCTATCTGTAATGCCTCTTGTTTTCAGAACTTATTCCCCGTATAAGGAAAAAAACATGTATGATGACATTTTTGAATGAGCATACAGCTGACCCTAATATCATCAGAAATTATTGGCCAACTTCACTGCTCCCTTTTCCTTTTAAAATCGTAGAAAACTGTGTTAACTCTATTCTAGTTGACCATCTTGAGAGTAATGAGCCACTGGAACTAGCCAGGTTGGGCTTTTAGTCATGGCAGAGCATGAAGGTCTCATTGGCCTCTAACCTGGAGGACCTGAGGATGGCAGTCAACAATGGCAACTTTGTTGCCCTGGTACTATGAGACTCATCAATCACATTCAATATAGTCTCCCATGAAATATTAATCTAGAGCTGAAATCGGCATAAAGGGTAAATCGCTGAGATGGCATGTGCATTACTTGGACAATAGAGACAAGGCAATTCACCTTCCACCATAATTGTCAGAATTCCAAAGTAAAAAACAGGGGTGCCCTAGTAATCTGTATTGAGCACCACTTTATTTAACATCTATTAGGGGCCATTGGCCCATCTGCTTTGCAATCAGGCCGGCAATGCCCAACTGTGAATATCAGTGGATGCAAAGATGCCTGCACCATATGATATTTTCCATCAATGCATGCACCAAAAAACAAATTCTTTGACTAATATTTTGCTTAAATTCAATTTCGATAAAACTGAGGTATTGGGTTGTGCTGCTAATAAGTTCCCTCATGCACTGCTGGTAGATTTCTGGCCTTCCCATTCCAACTTCACGCAGGCTGGTGCATCTGAGGCCAGGTCCCTTGATGTCTTTTTTGGTATTGATCTCTCTTTTGTAGCTCATGTGGACAGCCTTGCATCTAACTTATTTTCATTACTTTAAGTTCTCCAGACAGTATTAACTTTGATCCCAGCTGAACATAGACCTATGATTGTTCAAGATCCCATCCTATAATCAGTTAGACCATGGGAATTTCTTGTTTTTGGGAGCTTGTGATTCTTTGAGCAAACTTGTATGTATGTATGTATGTAAATGTATAGGCATTTTATATAGCGCACTACTTACCCGTAGGGTCCCAAGGCGCTTCGACCGCTGCGAAACCCTTCCTGGCTTCCCTGAGAGATGGTCCCTTAATGGGTATCTCCAGGGTGAGACCAGGCATCCCCGGCGGTCTGGTGGGGCCGTTAGTGAAGATGAGGCAAGCTAATGCCCAGAGTTGCCGAGTGTGATCACTGATCAGAGTGGGCACCGAGGCGAGAGAATTATCGAGTCCGCTGACCCTGGTCCAGAAACCTGCCGCTCCGGGAATCGAACCCTGGTCCCGGGCCGTCCTCTGCTCTCGGGTCTGCCGCCTCTAACCAGTGAGCCACACTACTTCTTTTGTCTATACAGAATGCTACAGCTTGTTTGGCCCTGTCACTTTCAATAAATTCATTGAAGTCTGTGGTAAAAACAAGCATTTGCAATGCAATTGGTCTCGCTTTTGGTACCGGATAAGTATTTAGCTATGCAGCACATTAGCCTTGGTGCTGAAACATCTACTATTCGTAAACATGGAGGGACAGTAAGCACCAAAATGCGTGAGATGCCAGGTATGGGAACAGATGAAGAGAAATATTGCCTTTCATCAGGAAACGGCAAAGTCCAAAGCTCTGTTTTTAAAATGAAATCAGGGCCTTCGGTGGTCATATCACCGAAAATACAAGATTTAAAAAAAATATTATTGTCTACAGGTGCTCGTGGAAGACACTTTCTATGGACTGGAATCTAGAGAATGTTAAAGTGATTCTGGTATTTTACTGACCTCTGCTAGTCATTTACTAACAAGAAAGTTAAATCGAGGCAGTTGCCCGAATTTTTTTTAAAAGAAAGTCTCTCAGCTGAATGCAATTCTGGTATTTTACTCACCCTTGATGGTCGTTTTCTTTCAAGACAGTTAAATAGAGGCAGTTTAACAGAAAAAAAGTCCCTAAGTGGAAGCAGACAAGTCATAGGGCTGATCTCCAGAGCCCACAAAGTACATGCATATATAAGTATATAATAAGTATATTCTACTAAAGTATATACAAGAGGTCTAGAATGCTCGACCTAAAAACTGCACTGGTTACCGGTAGCTAAGAGAATTCTTTATGAATCTCTCTGTATTATTCACAGGGCCTTTCACAAGACTGGTCCTCTCTAGTTCATTATACTTTTGTTCCCCTGAGGCGTGAGCCGGGGGTTCTAGGCTGCTACTCACCTCAATTATAATTCCCTACATATACGTTGTCTATCGTCAATCTCTGTGTAATTTTATTGTTGTGCTTCACTTTGTTATTGCGTCTTACCTGCTTACAGTGTGACCTTTTTTAATCGTGGCTATTGGCACTGTAGTAACGCGCTCGTTGAAACGGTGCCGCCATCTTAGGTGAACACCAGGGCAGCGCTCTAGTTGCTTGGCGTTTCCCTGCCTCTCCCTATATTATGTGCATATGGACCAGACGGCGCAGCGGGCAGGCGCAGCGGGCACGCCGGCAACGCGCCGAAGGCGTGCCAAAGGCAAGCCCGTCTGTGCCCGTCATCGCCAGTCCATCGCCTCTCACCAGTACCCCTGGTCGGGAGCGGCTCCCCTGCTATAAGTATGATAGAGAGCAACTCCTGAATTTAAAGCCTAGTGCGACAGCCTGTGCGGAACTGCCATCACAGTTAGGTGAGTCAAGACTGAGATGTCAGTCTTGTGCTTTTTCCACGTGTACTCCCTCTGGGATTCGGACAACTAAAGTCCTAGAGGGTCAAACGCGATTTATTGTTTACCAATTAAATGAGCGCTCTTTAGCTAAACATTACATGGAAGTCCACTCATTGCTTAGTGACGAATCTCCCGATGTTCTTTTTATCTGTGAGACCTGGTTGCGGGATGATATGATAGGGATAACTGGTCTATCCCTTCTGGATGGGTATTTGATTAAGACTCTTAATCGCAACTCTAGGGGAGGCGGGATATCGGTTATCTACAGAGCACAATATCCCTGCTTCTTTAGGACGGAGAAACTGTGCGGCTGTGAATGTGCACGCTTCAGACTAGATGTAAGCCCGCATTTTACCTTCTCTGGCCTATATATCTACCGCCCCCCAGGTCATGCTCCTAAATTTAGTGAAGCCCTGTTAGAGCTAGTTAGCTTATTAGTGGTGAGGTCTGCCAATTTCTCTATTTTAGGGACTTGAAACTCCATTTCGACCATAAGTCGGATCAGGTCATTTGTAACATGATTGCAGATCTGGCAGCCTTCCAATAGGACCTATTGGTGCAGGATGCTACACACGTAGCAGGACATATACTGGACCCTGTTTTTTCCAACATCCCAGATGTCCAGATTGATCGTCCTGTACCCATGGGCTGGACCTACCACTATTTGATCAAAGCTAGCTGGATGCTAATACAACCTCCTAAGACAGTCAAGACCACTCTAACATTTAAAAGGCCTTGGCACAAACTTAATTTAAACGAATTTCATGCCTGTCTGCGAGAGACCTTGGTGGAAGATTTGGCTGACCCTGAGGCCGCATACACTGGCTTCTGTAACTGGATTGGGGGGGGGGGGCTTGACGCTCTCATCCCTGCCAGATGGATCAGGGGATGCAGTTTGATCTCCAACACTTCTCAGATGCTCTTAGAGCACTTAGAAAGGAGTGTAAAAGAGCCGAGAGGATTTGGAGAAGGAACTATGAAACTGATCTTAAATCAGTGTATCTGGCCAAATTGAAACACTACCACAAAATGATTTGCTCTGCACGAGCCAATTTTTACACCGAAAATATTAAAGCCAGTTCTAATCCCTCGAAGTACATCTTCAAGATCTTCAAGATTGTTCAAGATCTGAGGAATACTAAAACCTCAACTTCCCATGTAGACTTGGCTCAGCAATGTGATGAGCTGGCCTCTTTCTTCACGAATAAAGTGCAAAAAATGTACGCTACATTCCCTCAGGTTCCCCCTATTCCGACTCCTGTCACGGTCAGGGAGGGGATCTCTACCTTGACCACGATACCTGAGATTCCATGTGACGAACTTGGGAAACTTTGTAAGAAGATCAAATCCAGTTCCCCATCTGACCCTATGAGGCCGGCTCAGTTTTTGGAATCTATGGAGCTTGTACAGAAACCACTAGGTCAGATACTTAACCTATCCTTTACCACGGCCACAGTACCCTTGGCCTGGAAACAAGCTCTGGTTTCTCCTATTATTAAAAAGCCCACACTTGATCCCTCTTTGCCTGAGAGCTTTAGGCCGATCTCCCTGCTCCCATGGGTGTCCAAACTGGCAGAGGCCCACGTGAACGAGGTGTTATCTCGGCACATGACCCTCAATAACTTCCTGGACCCGTCGCAAAATGGCTTCAGACCGGGTCACAGTACCGAGTCTGCCTTGTTAGCCTCCACCGAGTATTTAAGAACCACTCTTGACTCCGGTCAGAGTGCAGCGCTTATAATATTAGATCTTAGCGCTGCCTTTGACACGGTGTCCCATGACATCTTGTTGTATCGTTTGGAGACCAACGGGATCACAGGCCAAGCCCCGGAATGGTTCCTTGCTTTTTTGTCGGACAGATCCTTCCGGGTGTCGGCACCATGTTTTTTATCTCAAGTTCATTCCATCCGTCAAGGGGTCTCGCAGGGATCTGCGTTGAGCCCGATGTTGTTCAACCTCTATGTACAACCTCTTGCGGCTGTAGCAAGAGAGTGGGGCCTAACACTGGTATTGTATGCTGACGATCCTCAGCTGGTTGTCACCTTGGCTAAAGGCCCCTCCGCTGCTGCTGCAAGGTTCAGAAATGGGATGACTGCAGTTGCTCAGTGGTTGGCTGACAACTGCTTACAATTGAACGCCACAAAAACGGAAGTGATGCTGGTAGAGAAGAACATCTCCCTCTGGATCAAACATTGGTGGCCGGCTTCCTTAGGCACCATACCTACAGCCAAGCCAGTGGTTAAGAACTTGGGAGTTTGGCTGGATGCGGACTTTAATTTTCAGTGCCGCACGAAGAAGGTGGTAGCGACATGTGTGGGCCTGTTGCGAGGCCTCCGTCCCATTCTGAGGTTCTTTAATGCGCCCATCCGACAGCTCATTATCCAGGCTACTATCTTATCGTGCCTGGACTATGCCAGCATTTTACTTCTTGGCGCTAATAAAGCTGAGATCTCACGACTTCAGCGGGTCCAGAACGCGGCAGCTCGTGCTCTTGTGGGACTCCCACGTAGATGTTCTGCCAGAGCTACTATTAGTGCCTTACACTGGCTACCGATTCAATCAAGAATTCAGTTCAAGATGCTTTGTGTGGCATTTAAGATTCTTAAAGGTACTAGCCCTGAGGTTCTCTGTCCTCTCTTAACTCCAACGTAACCTTCGCTCCTTGGGCCAACATTTGGTGATTATACCGAAGTTCAGACTTTGTCATGTTGGTGGGCGCTCTTTTCGACTACTTGCGGCCAAATTGTGGAATTCTCTGCCTACATCCATTCGTTGCATTGACGAACCAATATTATTCAGGAAAGCCATTAAGACCTTTCTCTTTCCTCTGAACTAGGATCCTTTTTGTTTCAGCTTATGAGTCTCCTGTACAATGAATGGTCAGCGCCGGGACGCCCCTTAACTGGGACAGCTGTGCGCTTCAACAAATTTATAACATAGCATAACACAACATAACAAGACTGGTCCTCTCTAGTTGCCAAAAAGTTCAGTAGGTTTCATCATGGTCAGTTGCTGTATACAACAAAAATTTAGACATTCGGGAGTGGTGAGGCACAGCGTTCTCTGTTCAAGCTGCTGTTTATGGAACAGCCTGCCTGGATCTCTGGGAAAGACCATAAACCTTGTTCAGTTTGGAAAGTCGCACAAAACCTGGCTGTTTACTTTGTAATAGTTGTTGAGAAGGGATGCTATACTGCAAGGTCTCAACAAAGGGGCTCCTGTTACGCAATGCTAAGCCGCCGAAGTGGAGCAAATCAATGTCAATGAGTTTCCAAATCTGCAGGACATACAGCAATAACAATGAATTCTATGTAATCCTTTCACTTTCTGACTTATATCTGCTAAGGTTTTGATAATGGACTTTACCAGGGAGTGATGGCTGGTGATCCCATTCATGAAACCTAAATGCTCTCACTCCAGATTTTAAAATCTGCAGAGCTTCTGTCTAGACAAATACCTGGCGATCTGTCAAACACCATTCCAGAATATTTCTCCAACTGAACCATGCCTAACAGCCTCAACCTGTGAAGAATTTCACTTATGCTGGAGTAATCCGAGTAATTTTATATTACTCTTTGATACAGATTTTCCAATAAGCAATTATTCCCGCTTGCGTATTTAAGAGAAAGTTTGGGGAACAATCCTATCGCAGTAGTACAACTAGTGACTGCAAATGGCTGCTTGTGCTCGCTATTAGTGTTCTCTTGTAATTAGTACTATTTCTTTGCACAAAATGCAGCCTGGCTGCCATTTTGAATGCAAGGTATCATCTTTACATTGCGAAAATATCGCTAAATGCAGAATTACTCTTCTTGAGTATTATCTGTAGCCTCACTGAATTTTTGTGTAGTTATGTGCGATTATTCTGCAAGAGTTAAACCCATCGATAATAATTGCTCAACTGAATTTCATACAGTGTTGAAGTCAGAGCATCACTACCATTTCCAAACAGGATTATTAGTTCTGCAACTGCATGATGTGTGGAGTGGCTTGCAGAGCTTTGCTACTACAGGCTAAATCAGTACCATTCTACACTGACATCGAGAATTCTTAGATCTTATTTGAAACTTCTCAGTGCTTGTTTCTGCCAGTCATTGTTGGTTCCTTAAGGATAAATAGAGTGTGTCATTTGTAAAAGCCATTATCTTTGGGCTGTGAGAAAGAGAAACATTGATTATACTGTTTTTCATGTAACACAAACACTAAAGTTGCCTATTTAAAAAGTAATCTGATAGATATTTCTGGAGCCCATATTCCTGCTTAATAGCGAGCCATGTACCAGCTGTGATGGCCTGCAGGAGATGATTACCACCTCCTCTGTAGGCAACATCAGGCTATTAGTAAAGAAACACACAATGTTTTTTGTGGGACTCTATTGGACCTAATTTCTAGTTGCTTAACCACTCACATCCCCATGAAAAGTAAGCACAAGGAAGAACATAAATAGAAAAACAAAGGACTCTCAAAAATGCCTGGTGATTAGGTAAGTCATGATTCCTAAATTACATAACGGTGCATTGCCACTAAATATGGTGCTGAAGCTGTGCCTCGTTTGGTACAACTCTTGGCCTGATCTGATGTCTTCAATGTGTCAACACGGGAACTGATTCACAAAGGTAAACTTACATTGCCCTGTCCTATCTTTTTTATTTATGAGTTCTCTGCCCTGATTGCGGAGTTTCCACAGACTTTACCTTACTGGTTCAGGAACACCAAAAACAAATGGGCATGGAAATAAGTGAAAAGATGGCGGATTGAAGACGCCGTCCGGTGCAGCTCGAGTCCGTAGCTCCCTCGCCTCGATGAATAACTGATGGCTATACCCCCCGATGAGGCCAGGCTGTTCTAACCTTAACCCTGAGAAACAACCGACTACAGAATCCTTCCCGTACTACTTTTGCATTCTCAGAGCGGTGGTAATTACCTTTAGGAGAGCAGGCGTTTGCCATTAGGAGAGCCGCAGATGCGGCTTCTGTTGTTGGGCGGACACGTCAGCCGGGACCTCTGCCCTGAGGCAGGCTGGGCTCGCTGGTCGCTGCTCTCTTGGCTCGGCACTTCGGGTCTGGGCCACGGCTCTGACTCCTACGCCTGGAGGATAATTAGCGTCCCTGGCTCAGGCTCACAAGGGAAATTCTGCCCAGCACTGAATTCCACAGCCCGTACGATGGCTCCGAAGAACCGGCGCGGGGAACACAGACCATGAAGGGACCGTGAAGGGAGCCCGGGTTGCAACAGCGGAGGAGGGCAGCAGCCAAGGGAATGTTGTGGCCGCTGCGAGCAGTGTAATGGCCGAAAAGCAGAAGACTCCTGCAAAACCCCTAGAGAACGCGCCACTGGGAGAAGAAGCCGGAACAGGAGCAAGCTGGCAAAAACTACAGACGACGGGGAGACAGGATAAGGCTGCGCTTGTATCTGGTAAGCAGCAAATTATCCGACCTCCTTTGTTCACTGTGGTAGATAAAAATGCTACTATAAAATCGAAAACGGTTACTGTAACCGCTGCTTCCGATGCATCTGCAACTAATAGCAGTAAGAACAGTAAAACAGATACTATTGATCAAATAGGTAAAGATACAATAGAGAATGAGCAACAGGAGTCGAGAGAAGCCTGTAGCCAAGAAACAACTGACCGGATCAAGGACATTGTCAGTGATGAAAACTCTGAAGTGGCTACAGAGTTCTCAGTGGCAGATAAGGCAGACAAGGATAAGGTGCAGGTGCTGGACCTGGAGATAGTAGATGCAGAGCCAGATATAAGCGGCGCTGATTTGAATAATGTAGTAAATGTTGCGAACTGTGATACCTTGGAACTTGGCAATGATATTCAGGTGGTTACGGTGCAAAAAGTCCTTGAGGGTAACAAACTAAGTGGGCCCTCCTGCGATTTTCTATTGGAGAATATGGAAAAGGTGGATGGGTCTAATGATTAATATGAGGAACTGATTGATGAGGAAGAAAACTGTGGGGTGGACTCTTCCTTGGATGTCATAAAACAAAGGAAGGGGTAAGGCCAAAAAAAAATCTAAGATTAAGAAAAATACCCACCCCTCCACTCTTTCTACGGCTATATCATATGCAAATACCAGAGGCAAACCTATTGTAGATGAGAGCCCACTGCGGAAGTGGATTCAGGCCAAAAGGGGTGTCAAAACCATGGCCTTACGACTATCAGGAAATAGCTCTACGGAGTGGCTTATCCCCCCACAAGATGATAGTGGCAATGCAATCTCTTCTAAATCCCTTAGCCAACCACTTGCGGATAGGTCTTTGGGGGGGAGATGCTCGCAGGAAGTAAATGGTAGTAGAGAAGAGACAAATGGAATTGCCCTCACTCACATTGCACACTCCGCCCATCCTACAACAGCTGCTATGGTTGAGGAGAGTGGCCACTCCGACATGGACATGCATACTTCCACAAATGTATCTCCTGAGACAGTCTCTTGCACGGATATACTGCCTGACACACCATTGTCTGAGAGTCCTTCTCTAGCCTTAATTTTGCATACTTTGACCGAACAGCGGCATGAAGCACAACAATATTTCTTACAACTGAAAGAAGACAATACCAAGACGCAAAACTACTTACTTGAAGTTAACAGTAAAATGAGTAGTATAACCCAAGAGGTAGAAGAATTACAGCAGAGGGTTGTGCAAGTAGAAGAGCAGTCGGCAAGTACAGAACAAAAGAACGCCCGTCATGACGAAGAGATCCGTACTTTGCAATATAAAATTGAGGACAAGAAAAATAGACAACGAAGGCAGATAGTTAGACTTTTCGGGATTCCAGAAGGTTTGGAAGGCTCAGACGCTCGTGCCTACATTGTTAACATTTTTCAACGTGCCTTCCCGGATCTGGCGGACTGGGATTGGGACTCTCAATTACAGAGAGTTCATAGACTGCCGCTAGTAAATAGAAACAAGGGAAGTAAATTTCCCCGTCCTTTCCTGATCTTTTTTGGGAATTGTTTACTGAGGCAGGCAGTTTCTCTGAAAGCGAGACCTAATTCCCCAATTGTCACAGAAGATGTAATCTTTTTTGTTAGATCAGATCTCTGTAAGACTACAATGGAGAGACGTTGGAATCTACGTCAATTAATTGATTCTTTTAAAGCAACAGGGGCACAGGTCTTTCTTCAGGAACCGGCCTGCCTTAAAGTCATCAAAGCAGGTCATACGTACTTCCTAAATCAAGTTAAAGAATCGGAGATGGTTCTAGCAAAAATTACCAATGCATAATGCATAAAGTGATAAGATGTTGATACTTTCTGAATTACAATTAGATAAGGTGATGACAAATTGATATTGCATTTGGGGGGTTCAGACTGATACACTTTAGGGTGAAGGTGAGGGTTCTACGGATAGCTGCACCCACAGGAGGCTGACTATCCAGCGGCAGCAGGTGCGTAAGGGTTTTTTTTCCTTATGGTACGGGGGAGGGCAGGGCAGGGGGTGGTAGAGAGAGGGATGCGGGTATGGAGGGGGAAAAAATAAAAAATGACATGACAAGTCTAAGTGAGAATAACTTGGCAGCTATAAGATTATAAATTAATAGGAACTTTAGGAAAGGGATAGAGCTTTATGACTTTAATGACACTTGAAATGGCGTATTGTAGTTGCTAAGCTTGGAATGTGTCAGGCTTGAATAAAAAGACTAAAAGAAGCCTAGTCTATGAGGAACTGAAAATGTACAATGCACATCTGGGTATGCTAACAGAAACGCATATTTGTTTTAAGGACAAAAAACTTCTGGCCCAACTGGGATATGAGATGGTAGTATGTACTACTTTAAATGCTCCAATCGGTGGAGTGGCAATATTGAAGAAGAGACAAATGCGGGGAGAAGTGATTAAAACTGCAGCAGATAATGGGGGTCGATGGGCAATAGCGCAAATGCGGATAGAAAACTGTAAGTAGTCTTCTGTGTCATTTATGGGTCAAATAGAGATGAACCACGCATATTTGATTGGTTGAATGTAGAATTATTATCTTGGGAGGGCGAACTTATTTTGATGGGGGATTTTAACTGTGTATTAAACTATGAACAAGATGTGACAAAGAGAGGGATATTTCCATGCATGCGTAAAACGAGAGCTGCAATTCTGGAATTAGCAAAGATACATAATGTGAAAGATATATGGCGCAGCCTTTATCCGGGCACACTAGGGTATACTTATTATTCATCCCCCCATAAACTTTGCTCTCGAATAGATTGGCATGGGCTTCAGATGCACTAATGGACTCAGGACATATGGAGATTATTCCAAGAATATCTTCTGATCACAATCCTATCATATTTGCATTTTGTTTAGCCCAAAGGCCAAAAGAAATACGACCCTTTACGTTTCCAAGATGTTTATTAACTGATGTAGTTTTTGTAGCAGCTCTTAAGGAACACCTAAAATAATTTATTGTAAACAATATCAATACTGCCACTCTTTTATCAGTATGGGATGCTTGTAAGGCCTCAATTAGGGGGCTTGCACAACAATATGTACTTAAACAAAATGCATTAAGTAGGAAAGAAACTAAGGCAGCGATTGCTAATATTTTATTGATTGAGAATCAATTAGCTGACAATCTTAGAGCCGGTGCGCTAAGTAGCCTAGATATTGCTCAATTGGAAAATAAACTTATGACTTTACGTTCAATTATTAAAAGTTCACTTAGGGAGAAAAACAGTTGTAAAATACTCAAATATAAACTGTCCCAATATGAATGTGGAGATAGAGTAGGGAAGTTCTTGGCCTATAAAGTTGCCGACGATCGGGCAACGACTTTAATTAAATCCATAAGGGGTTTTAATGATATTTTATACTCACAGCCTGTACAAATTATGGAACAATTTGCCTCTTACTATGAACATCTATACACTCCTGAGAGTAGGAATACAGAAGATAAGATCCAATCTTACATAAATGATAAATTACCATTAAAACAATACTTAGATCAGAAAAACATCGATAAATTGGAAGAGAATTATACATTAGCAGAATTATGCTTGGCAGTGTTTTCTCTTCCATCTAACAAAGTGGCAGGGGAAGATACACTTCCAATTGAACTATATAAGATTTGTGCAGATTACATTTTTTCTTTTTTCTGTTTAGTAGTTAATTCAATTAGTGTTACAGGAAAGGCCCGCACTCTTAGAAAACCGCCAAAATTATGTTCTTTTAAAAAAAAAAAAAACCTCCTACAGAATGCGGGTCTTACAGACCTATTTCTTTGATTAATGCTGACGCCAATGCCTATTCTAAGCTGTTAGCAATGCGTTTGGCACCCCTTATGCCATATTTAGTAAATGATCAACAACTACTACTACCCATGTTAACATGGCCATCACAGCATTCGATGTGGCTGCAACTAATCTCACCCCACTCGGTATGATACTTCTAGACGCAGAAAAGGCAGTTGACCGAGTGGAATGGGATTATTTGTGGAGGGTCCTGAAGCAGTTCGGCATTAAAGAGCAGTTCCTCAGAAGCATACAGGCTCTATACAGGGATCCCAACGCTAAAATCAGCTACGCTGGGTCCCTTTCATCAACTTTTGTGATCTTAAGGGGGACTCGGCAGGGAGGGGTGTCCGCTCTCACCACTGCTCTTCGCTCTCTCTATGGAGCCTTTTATTAACACCCTGCAAACTCAAGAAAAGATCGTACCGATGCAACATGAAGATAAAATCCTTAAAATAACTGCATATGTGGACGATTTAGCTATTTACACCACTAATGTGGTGGATGCACTACTCGGAATTACAGAGGAAGCTAAGAACTTTAGAGGTATCTCAGGTTATAAACTAAACATCAATAAAACACAAATCATCATGAACTATCAAGCTAACTCTGTAGTCCCAGGACTTTGTAAATCCGCAGTTTACTTAGGGGTAAAAATCTCTTCTAAGATCAATGAAATAAATATGTTAAACTATGATCCCTTACTAAAAGAGGTGACCATACTGCTTACAAATTGGCATAAAATTCCATTCAACTTACTTGGCCGAATTAATTTGATTAAAATGAACATTTAGCTGAAATTTTTATATTTTTTTCGCTCTATCCCATTGCGGGTTAATAACTTACTCTTTAAAAAATTAGATGGAATTTTTAGCAGTTTTATTTGGGGCTACAAAAAGGCCAGAAGGTCTATGTCTATAGTAAAATTACCACTTGAAAGAGGGGGTCTGAATTTTCCGGACTTTAAAGTCTATTTTTTTGCATCCTTTTTAGGCCGGCTTTGTAGTCTGTTAGCTAAAAAACATTTTTTTATCAGTTCATGCTTGGCACTAATTCAAAACAGTTCTTGGCAAGAGTGCAAGATCCTAACTATTTTAAGCGTGTAAAATTTAAGACTGCAAGAGATGCAATACGTATTTGGAACTTGATTTTGACTTACTGCAACACTTCCTTTTTTCATACTGAGCTACCACTCTGGGACAACCCAGGGCTTCCTGACATCTTTAGTGATAAAATTGGGAGGGACTGGGCTAACTTTGGAATTAAGACGCTAGGAGATCTATACGGTTCAGAGGGTTTCTTACAGTTTGCAACTTTACAAACTTGCATAACCTGCCTGAAGTAATGATATACAAGTATCTTCAAATCAAGGACTATCTGATACGTAAAATGAAGTTGAAACAAATAAACAGCTCAGACATCTGGAGATGCTTATATTCTACGACAAAGAAGTCACTAATTAGTATGGGTTATAAATGTCTCAGCCAAAACAAAGTGGATGACTGCCCTAGATTGGTGTCAAAATGGACTGTTGATTTAGGAATCAAAGTGACACCCCAGAACGTCTCAATTGCTTTAGATAATATTCATAAACTAGTCCATTCTTCTAGCTTTAAACTACAATTATATAGGACGGTCAGTCAACTCTATCATTCTCCATTTAAAATATCCAAATGGTCACAAAATATTTTAAGTAGTGATCGTACAAAATGCCCTAAATGTGGTCTGGTGGCAGCAGACCTCACACATATGATCTATTCGTGCCCTTTGCTTACTAAATACTGGCAAGAAATGGAAAATATTTATTTCAAAAGCAGTTGATTAATACCTCAATCACTGCAGCTTAGGTATTACTATCTTTACACCCCATGGGCATTACAAATAGGAGTTGGCTAAGCATAACTCTGTCCTGTGCTAGACTGGTTATAGCTAGGGCTTGGATTTCGCAGAACCTTCCTCATACGATCGAGTGGTGGAATCTTTTACATGAAATTTATACTATGGAAAAGGCTTTGGCTAAGGGTAGAAGTTTAAAAGCTATTGCTAAATTTGAAAAGATTTGGGTTAATTGTTTGTAATTTATAGAGGATCTGGACAATGGAAATTCTTTGCCTTACATGACATTATCGATTTTGACAAGAAATGTGATTTATGGTTTGTCAGTGATTAGTGTTTTTTTTGTTTTTTTCATCTGTTGAACATTGATTTGTCCCTGTAATGAATGAAAGTGAATCTCTACCTTTGTATGTATGTATGTATAAGAAAAATGCTGTATTCTGGGACTTGCTTGTCAAAATAAAATTAAAATAAAATAAAAAGGAACACCAAAAACACACTTATACCAAAGTATACGTTTTTGTTTAATAGTCAAGCCCCCATAGTATCAGTTAACTGCAGGGCTGAACAAGAAATCTCTGGCAACAGCCTAGGCAAGACTCCTTTGGCAAGAGTGAATATTTTGAATTGTTTCTCACAGTCAAAGGAGAATGGTGTTTATTCTGAGTTGTCACGAGGGGAAGTCAAGTGGAGAAGCTGCATTTCTATAACCACTTTAATCTCACTTGGATCTGTAAATAACGAATCACAATCAATCAGCGTGAAGGTCACACAATGATAACAAAGCAACTTCATTATTTAGGAATCAATCAAAGAGTATCAGCTGGAGGCCTTCTGAATCAAGTGGAACACAGTACAAATGTAATCCCACGTGGAGGCTAAAGAAAAAACCTTACCACTTTTAACTATGCCGCACTTGCCTTGCAGCATCTCTCATGTACTGCGTGATATTGATTTACAGCTGTGGATGTGCAATATAACACAGGCAAAGTCTTTGTATATTAATACTGTTTAACATATTTCCTTTTCCGGTTATTTCCTACTACTGGTATCAGCACCACACAAGATGAGCTGTAATAGGATTCAAAAATATAGAAGTAAAAAATATTGAAGTAAAAATATAGAAGGCAAAAATATCGACAGATAAGTCCAAAAATATTGCCCCAACAATATTGAGGTCAAAAATATAGTTGTAAAAATATCGAGTTTTATATATATATATATATATAAAATAAAACAATGAATATTAAATATATAAATTAATAAAATTAATTAAAAAATTACATTTAATATATTTTTTTACAAGTATAGCAAATAACCGTAAATTAAAAAAGTTAAACTTACATACATAATAAGTAATATACATATATATATATCTACTTTAAAGCTTTTTTTAAATAAAACTATTAATTTAAATGTATTTTATAATATTAAATTATAGAAAAATTACAAATATATATATATATATATATATATATATATATATATATATATATATATATATATATATATATATATATATATATATATATATATATATATATTCAATCGCGCTTGCTCCTGCTGCAACTTCCTGCCGGATTCACAAAGAAGACAAGGCAGACCCAATTTGGTGCTTTGATTTTATTGTTCAAACACCACCAAAGCCCTCACGACGTGTTTCGGCAGATCCCTGCCTTGATCACATGTATATATATATATCCAAATTCAAGTTCCCTTCGGCAGGAAGAACAAGCCACACAGGTACCAGGTCCAGCGCACTTAAATTGGTTTTTAGGGCATGACGCGTTTCGTAGTCAAACTTTTTCAAATGCCTTCCATTGTTAAAAACTCACAAATGTCCACCATTTAACCAGGTTACTTTGCTGCAATTGGTTGAAGATTTCTGGCAGGTACTAGGGAGTGTCTCAAAACTCGGCGCTCCAAGTCTCCAGTATGGCAGGCATTTATATATATATAAATATCCACGCTGTTTGCTTGTTGGACCTGGCTGGAACTGTTTGCTGCTAAGGGCTGCCTTAAACCCACGACTTGCGGAACCCGCTCCGCGGGTCCCGCTGCGGATTCATCTCACCGTTCACCGTTAGTTCGTGGTCTCCTGCCTGGCGGCTCTGTGGGGGCGTGTGAGGCTTCAGGGCTGCGAGCGTGAGGCTGAGTCACCTGGCCCCGCTCTCCCTGAACGCCCCGCCCCCACCTTCCTACAATCTAAAAGGCACCTGGAATCTCCCCTCGTGGGACGCTGTTTGCTCGTTGGACCTGGCTGGAGCTGTTTGCTGCTAAGGGCTGCCTTAAACCCACGACTTGCGGAACCCGCTCCGCGGGTCCCGCTGCGGATTCATCTCACCGTTCACCGTTAGTTCGTGGTCTCCTGCCTGGCGGCTCTGTGGGGGCGTGTGAGGCTTCAGGGCTGCGAGCGTGAGGCTGAGTCACCTGGCCCCGCTCTCCCTGAACGCCCCGCCCCCACCTTCCTACAATCTAAAAGGCACCTGGACTCTCCCCTCGTGGGACGCTGTTTGCTCGTTGGACCTGGCTGGAGCTGTTTGCTGCTAAGGGCTGCCTTGAACCCACGACTTGCGGGACCCGCTCCGCGGGTCCCGCTGCGGATTCATCTCACCGTTCACCGTTAGTTCGTGGTCTCCTGCCTGGCGGCTCTGTGGGGGCGTGTGAGGCTTCAGGGCTGCGAGCGTGAGGCTGAGTCACCTGGCCCCGCTCTCCCTGAACGCCCCGCCCCCACCTTCCTACAACACGCCCCATTGCTCTTGGCCCATAAAAATCAGAGAGAGACGTTGCGCGGGAGCGCGCGGGAGCGCCCGGGGCTAAGACCGGGCAAAGAGCGGGCCGTTTGAGGCCGTTCGAGGACAGAGAGGACTGGACTGGCCCACCCCTCTTGGCTCAATATTTTTGGTAGCTAAAATATCAACTGAGGGGAAACAGACCCATCTTCGTCATAGTGCCACAGTGCTATGGATCCAAGGGTAACCCGTAGCAAGTCCTCCAAACGTGGGTCACTAATCAGTGGCCCCATGGATGACTTTATAACTCGCACTAACATAGCCATAGACGAAGAAATATCTAAGCTTCAAACCCGGGTCTCGCTAGAACTAGATGCCGCAAGAAGAGTGTCCCAAGTAATTGCACTTTCCAAGAAATCCTCCCTAGGCCACATAGCCACTTCTGTTACCCCTGAGCGCCCAGCCCGCCCACATTGCATAGTCGCTCAGGTAGATGTTCACCGCTCACCGACCCCGGCTATCCCCCAACCTGCCTCAGGAAGTAAGGATGAGGAGACTCCATCGACACCTCTTAGTGTGCACATCCCTGTTCCCATTGTATCTCTCCCGAACCTGTCTCACAATATCTCCAGTGGCAAACAACCAAAGAGGAAACGCAATTCTCGCTCAGCTTATTTTCGTAAGAAAGCGAAAATTGCTGTTCCAAAAGATCTGCCCATGAATAACACCACAGCAGCTAATGCTGGAGCTGAGTTCTCCCCTAATACCCAGATATGTAGTGAGGGACAGGGAAAAAATCCATCTATTCCCCACCTTAATACCACAGAAGGTGAGGTCATTGATGTAGACGGGCTAACAAATAACAATAAAGAATTTATAGAGGTGGTTTGGGACACACTAAAAAAACTTCTGTCACCTCTGGACCTAAGACTATCAAGGATAGAAAATAACTTGTTAGAAATGGAGAAGAGCATTATCGCGCTGGCCACTCTTGGGTTAAAAAGTCTGGAAAGCCAGGGCATTATTGCAGCTGACCCAATGCCACAACCTACCGCACCCCAAATCAATCTAGCTCCCTCTTTAGTACCACCTACAATAAAACCTGTTCCTAAACCTAGGACAGTCACGGTGGAGCAAGCTCGCGTTAAACCAAAGGCTTCTCCACGAGGCTCCACACGTAACTTGCAACATCCTAAACATGAAACACCAATTAGACCGGTTCCTAGTGAAACCCAGGTCGCTGCAGTTAAAGACAACTTTAGAGGTGGCTATATTGACCTTCCTCCAGAGGCAAACGACTATGTCGTTGTCTTGACGGGTGTTCCAACGTTAGGTAATGGCCAATATGAAAATCACTGGTCACTTAAAAATAAAATTATGCACTGGTTAAATGTCAACAGACCAATCCCCAATGGCAGAAGAAGTAGGGTGTTGATGGTTCGCAGAACTCCCTGGGTAGGGCCAACGCTGAAATCCAGTCCGGGGGACTGCATAGTAGTGACCTTCGAAGATCCACACACGGCGCATCACATTTGTAGTTGGCCCAGTAATGATGACTCCTTAGTCAAACCCAAGCTATTATCCTTTTTCTATCCTCCCCGACCTAGCTGTAATCAGGGGGACAATTGGACATTGGTCCAGCACCACCAACGGCCGAATAGGTCCCGGGGCCACATGGAGACCCTGCTACATTGGAATGGCCTCTCTACCTATAATAGATTTGGTGGTTTAGAGGAGGTGGACTGACTCCCTGTGCAAGCAGCCAAGCAACCCCGTAGGGTATTCTTAACTTCGCAAAGGCATCATTCCACTGATTGTCCTGCCCCTGAATTTGTAACAAGTCGAGTTGGACGATCCAGCAACGCAAGGGTTGATGGGGTGATAACGTCATTGGACATAATAGCAAATTGTAACAGGGAAGATCGCCCAAACCCGCTCTGTGTGACCCCCCCTGCACCTACTCCTCTTGAACATTCGGATCCTACCTGCCTTGCCTCCTATGTGACCTCCAATCTCCAGCAAATCGAGCTACTTATGAGGTCTTTAAAACCTGTGGGTGCGACTGTTTCTCTTATGCCTATGCCTACTGACCCCACCAAGGTCTTCCCACCAGCTGACTCTGTTTTAAAAATTCTATCTTGGAATGTGGCTGGTCTTGGTCGTAACTTTGACATCCCCGAATGGAACGACTTCCTGGAACCCTTTCACATCTGCCTCTTTCAGGAAACCTGGTGTTTGGAGCCAAGACACCGAGTGGGATTCTCCACCTTTTTTGTCCCCGCAGTCCAGGAACAAGGATCCAAAGGTCGCCCGTCAGGCGGTCTTATTATATGGATTAGTATTGCTCTGGGCTTCAGGGTTAAAGAAAGAAACACCCAATCTTCGGATCTCCAGTGGCTAACGATAATACACAAAGGGGGAAGAAATATGGAAGTCTTTAACATCTACCTGAGGGGCGCCAAAGGCGGTGCATCCCATCTACCATCCACAGGTTTAAACCGCAACTTGGCTGCCTGCGATGCAGATTCCCATATAATGCTTGCAGGGGATTTCAACTGCTGTTTTGAGCCCTTGGCCAGGGAAGATATTTTGGACACTTTTGAGGAGGACACCAGGAGAGGTATTCCTATTTTGAATCTTGACCCGATTCCTAAATGGTCGCAAAACGCAATAGAGATCAATGCCCTGTGCATGGAGCATAATTTGCGACCGACAAATGGCCGATCCAAATCTGACCATATGGGTGCTCACACTTATAACAGACAAGACCACACGTCTAGGATTGATTACATCATGCTTAATTACAACCTCTGGCAACACCACCTAGATATGGAGGTTATAGTGTCGGGTGATAGCGACCACAACCCCTTATCGCTATCTATTTCATCTCCTTGGCAGGCTGGAAGGCAAGGCCTAACCGGTCATAAGTGGAAATCCTCCCATGAATTAGTCCCCACAAACTGTAGCAGGCGCTTAAAGTGGGCAAAAGTATTAGCCGATGATACTAGGATGGCCCAAGCCGGGACAATTTTGGAAGAGGTGGAGCCCCGGATGATCACTTTAAGCCAAACCGACAACAAGATCCTACCTCTATTCACTGAGACTGTTCTGGCGCTGAGTGACTTATTTATTGTTCCCCAAACCACTCGAAGGGGTCTTTCGAAATCATTGCCTAAACAGTCAGACAAGTGGTATACTCCAAAATGTCGTGAGGCTAAGAAGGAACTTGTTGTGACATTAAAGTCCAAAGATGCAGTTGCTATCAGGGCTGCTGGAAAATTTTACAAAAAAATCATAATTGAAGCTAAACAGATTTATGATTCTAACTTTTGGGGTGATCTAGTAGAGGCCAGTACTAGGAAGGACGCCAAGAGGTTTTGGGACCTATTAAGATTCAGGGAAAAGCCCATTGACCAGCAGCTAACTTGTAATATTACAGGGGGTGCTTGGTTCGACCACTTTTCGCAACTGTACTCTGCTCCCTCAGGCCCAGCCCAGGTAGCTTGCCCACCCATGGGTTTTACAACTAACCTCCCGTGCTATGACGGCCTATTTACCAACTTAGAAGTAGAAAGAGCAATCCAATGCATTGTCTCGAACAAAGCAGCGGGTCCTGACGGAATCCCAGGAGACCTAATTAAGAATTACCCATCTCCTTGGAGTAGATTAATTGCCTCGCTGTTGAATGAAGTGATGTTGGGTGGAGTGTTTCCTGACTCATGGAGGAGCGCTGAGGTCGTACCTATTTTTAAAAAAGGCTCTAGGGACGACCCAGCGAACTACCGTCCAATTAGTTTATTAGACTCTTCTCAAAAGGTAGCAGGGAAGGTGGTATTGGGCAGGATCATCGAGTGGGCAGACGAAAATCACATCCTGTCAGATCTCCAAGCGGGCTTCAGAACAGGAACAGGCACAATCGAGCAGACGTTCCGCCTTCTAATGATCTATCGGAAAGTGGTGGTGCTGGGAGGGGGCAGTCTGTATTTAGTCTTCATTGACCTACGGACTGCCTTCGACCTGGTACCACGCGCGCTTCTATGGAACGTCCTCGATGGGTTAGGCCTCCCCCCCTATTTGCTGTCGCTGCTTGTAAAATTTCACGATAGGAATTTTGCCCAAATCAGATGGGGTGCACAGGGAGAGAAAACATCTCGTATCCCCGTGGACAGAGGCGTCCGCCAGGGGTGTGTGCTTGCCCCCACTCTGTTCTCTCTTTATATTAACGGAGTGGTGGAGCATCTTCTACAACAACCATCAGATGCACCCACCCTGGCTGGAAGGAAGATCCCAACGCTTCTGTTCGCGGACGATACCCTCCTAATTTCAAAATCACCGATGGGCATCCAATCGCTGCTTTCCAGCTTCCAAACCTTCTGTAATGAAAGGGGTTTGGCCATAAATATAGGCAAAACAAAGTTTTTAGTCCTTAACCCGCCAAAAAAATCTGTTTATCCCCCGGTCCTAGATTCTGTCCCACTTGATCGCGTGAAAGAATTCGATTACCTGGGTATACGCATCAGTGATACTATGGGCTGGAAGGCACACCACCAAAAAGTCTTCCTTACCCACAAAAGGGTGGCAGGTGCGCTGCTCAAGGAGCAGAGAGCATCATCATTAAAACCTATTGGGGCTCCCCTAGATATCTATAGGGCAAGGGTTGTAAGCGCGGCACTTTATGGTGCTGAGCTGTGGGGCACTCAAAGAGTTGACACTCTGGCCAACCTTGAGAACAACTTCCATAAAGACCTAATGGGTTTGCCCCACAGCACGCCAACAATCCCATTGCTGATAGATGCAGGTACCCGGGCAATCTGCGACCAAGCGAAACTACGCCCACTCCTGTTATGGTCCAGAATCTGGAATGTGCAGGAATTAAGTAGTTACGCAGATGCCTTGAACGACATTTTGTCATTACCGGGTTCTCATAAGATCATCTGGCTCAGGGAGGTTAAAAAGCTGCTCTACAAATTAGGCCTAGGAGAGGCTTGGTCCAACAAATCTGCACCCACGAAACAACAGCTAAAGAAGGTCTACTGGGCATGGGTAGACAGTGAGAGGGCCCGAAGCACAAACCATTGTAAATCTGTAGTTCTGTTTCTGTCAGCCAAGGAGTTACCGTTAAGGGAACCTTACCTAGACACCATTCAGAGCTCAAGGGACAGAGCACTGTACATCAAGTTCAGGTTGGGGGTGCTTCCATTATGTGAGTTCACGTCCACTTGGAAACCGCCTGCTCAAACTGTACCCTATTGCCCCTTTTGTGATCTAAGGGTAGAGTCTGTGTCCCACATGTTGTTCGAATGTAGTGTCTGTGTAGCCCCGAGATGTAGGTGGTTGAAGCCCCTTTGCAGAAGTCTGGGAACTCGCTCTCACTTGGAGGCCCTGCGTATTTTACGTACAGATGCTAGACCCTTCTTTTCCACTTGCATGGCAAAATTTCTGGGTTGGGCTTGGCGTCTAAGAACTGCAAGAAAACTGTTAATCCAGTGAACGAGCCCACCCACCCAATATGCTGCTCTGGATATGAAATGTTTTATGTTGATGACTGTTGTTAAAAATGGTTTTTAATGATATGTAAATGCTTTTATGATATGTTTTTATCGAATAAAGCTATTACTACTACCATATATAAATATCCAATTCCTTGTCTCCAAATCCAAAGGAAGCCCGCACTTGCATTCAGTAGGAGACACTATATATATTCACTGGCAGCATATTGTTGTAGAAAATAACAGGAACGTGTTTCGGCTATGCTTACAGATTTTGTCGACCTGAAAAATGCACATATAATTTCGCACATAAATACTGCCCCCAGGTGTTGCTATTCACATCGACATGGAAAAGTCACTTCCACTTTTTTTTTAAAGGAACAGAGTCAAGTCAAAGCAAACACATGTAGTAAAGCAAGAAATCTCATTTATATATTCAGCTGTTTAAAGTTGCACGACATGTGTGTCATGTTTTCTCCAGTCTTGCCGCTCGTAGTGGGTCAGCTTTGAAATCGACGGGACTGCGAGGACCAGCAGCCCGTGTTTCTCTGATGCTGTGTGCCTCTTCCCGCCCTCCCTCGGCGGGACTACATAAGCTTCTTGCGGCCCCCGCTCCGCAGGAGCCGCTCGTAGTGGTTTGTTGCGGACTCTGGACTCTGGGTCAGCTTTGAAATTGGCGGGACTGCGAGGACCAGCAGCCTGTGTTTCCCTGATGCTGTGTGCCTCTTCCCGCCCTCTCATGCCGGGACTACATAAGCTTCTCGCGGCCCCCGCTTCACGGGAGACGCTCGTAGTGGCTTGTTGCGGACTCTAGACTCTGGGGCAGCTTTGAAATCGGTGGGACTGCAGGGACCAGCAGCCCGTGTTTCCCTGACGCTGTGTGCCTCTTACCACCCCTCCCACTAGCTGTATTTCTTTGCGCACGCATCCCGCTTCGCAGCACGAGCCCGGGCCAAGGGCAGGCCCGTTTGAGCCTGTTGTAGCCCGGAGGAGACCGGACTGGGCCACCCCTCTTTCATCTCATATTTTCCACTCTGAGGTGGAGCAGAATTTCTGTAAGTCCTCACTTGTTATTGTATCTGTTCTAGGGGAAATGTCTGGGCCGGAAAGTAGGGGCAAGGCATTGACTTCGGGTGGCTATGTAGAGGGGACCCTGGACAATTTCATCGTCAGAGCCAACACATTGCTGGAACAAAAAATTATTTTGATGGAGCGTCGGCTCTCTCAAGATATTGCGACAGCAAAGAGATCCTCGCTGGGCCATATTGCGAATGCACGCACGCCGGAGCAAAGATCGAAATTGCTGGACATCGAAGTACCCGAAGCCGTGGTAAATTTGCAAAACACTAAGACTACACAGGCTTTGGGTAATTTAGTACCACTAGGTGAAACATCGCTATCACCTATAGCAGAGACCAATATACCACCAACTCCGGCTAATATCTTGGAAGTTGATAGTCCAGAAAGGCCTAATACCCGGCAGCTATGGGGGAACCATGAGGGGGCGGTACCCAAGAGGAAGCATGGCACTCAAACATTTGGTGGGAGGAAGTCAAAACTTGCTAAACACACTAACAATTCAAAATCGAACCCAGAAGCTGCGGGAGTGGGCAAGGCCATGGAGGTTCCTATAGTACCCTTAATACCAGATAATACTCCATTATTAACCTCACCCATACCAACTTCACGAGAGGAGAACACTAGTATCATAACACCTCAAGGGAGGAATTATCCACCCAAAACATGGTCGCTCTCCTTAGGTCTTTGCTTCACCCACTGGAAACTAGACTCTCCCAGATAGAGCTAAGGCTAACTGAAATCGAAAAAGCATCCTTAGCTACTGTTTAAAAACCAACAAAGCTACGCTCAGTGGTGGGCAGACTAAAATGGCTCGGGGGGGGGCATTGCCACAAAAGCCTACCCCTTCACCATTCTTGGCCTCTGCTTCAGTAACAGCATCAAAACGGGACCCATCTATTTCTCTTCCAGATAATGCACTAATAATGGCTAAAAAGGTTAATTCCAATGACCCACACAAACCTCAATTGGTTAGCGCACCAACAAAGGAAATCAGAATCAATCTTCCCCCAGATTCAAGTCCCTACGTAGTGGTCCTATCTGGGGTTCCCAAGTTGAATGATCTATCTAGGGAATCCTTTATGTCACTTAAAAATAAAGTTGCTGATTGGCTGAATAAAAACAGACCGCTCCCAGGCCACATCAGTAGTGAGATTCTGATGGTACGTAGGGTGTCCTGGGTGGGTCATAGGCCAATAAATATTAACGGCAACTGTTTTCTGGTTAATTTTAGGGACACAAAGACTGTAGCTCACATATGTTACTGGCTGTATTGTGATTCCGGGACAGCTATACAGTCTTTCCCATTATCTTACTTTTATCCACCTGGACCCCTGTGCTGTAAACGGGGGTCGGAAATAGATTGAGTGAGAGTGGAAGCTAGAGGGGCGGGTAGGAAAAATAGGGATAGGCTAGAACAACTCCAACATCTACCCATTTTCTGACTTATAATTGATATAGCTGCTTGCAAATGGTCGATTGACTGCAGCACACACAAGGGGACTCTTTGGGACCCTGGCAAGTAGCTGGAGCCAGCAACCTAGCGACTGTATCTGGAGGGAGTGGAATAAATATTCAAGGAGATCGAACTGAGGGCAGCAACTTGGAAATTCTAAAGTCACCCGCCCTGCAAGTCTCCATACCTCTTCCCCCACAGGTTTGATTAACCTGGATCTAGGCCCATATATGTCAGCCAATTCACTAGGTCCTCAAACTGGTGTGAAATTGAATGAAAGAGGCGTTAGGGGTGTGGAGGGCAGTTACCCTAGCAGTGGTAATCCAGGCATACTAATGATATTGTCTTGGAATGTAGCAGGTCTGCTCAACAAAATGGCTTGCCAGGAGTTGGGATCCTTTATAGACAAAAATGATGTATGCCTATTCTAAGAGACTTGGGCCTGAGAGGAAAAACAAATTGGGGTTTTGCATCATTTAATGTACCGGCACGCTGGGGAGTGAAGGGACCTCCGTCCAGGGGTCTTACTATCTGGGTGGGCTCTCACCTGGTTGTAAGCCTAAGATACTGAATACTCACGCTGATTATGTTCAATGTGTAGTTCTAGAATGGCCTAACAATTTCAAGCTTGCTCTGGTCAATGTATATTCTCGACCAGTTAGCATAACCAGTGATTCGAGAACTATTGAGGAGCTGTCTCTTTTTCTAAACACCATCAGCAGTGACACCCACGTTTTGGTAGGGGGCAATCTGAATTGTCATTTTGAGCCTCTGGCAGGCATAAGGGATGGGGCATACTTGGAAGAGGATGATTAATTGTCTATACCACTGACTCAGGCGCCTTCGCCATGGTCATGGTCTCCCCTGGCTATTCAGATCACGGCGCTAACACTCAACCATTCATTAAGGGCCTGCAACGGTCGCATGCCATCGGACATGCCACAGAAGTATACGTTCAATAAGCCTGGACAAGAGTCGAGGCTGGATTACATATTAATGGAAACAAGGTTATGGCACAGAGTTATTGATGTAGGGTTGCTCTTCAAGCTGAAAGGGATCACAACGGTCTAATTCTGGAACTCACCTCTCCCAGAGTCACCAGAGTCAATATGATGGGACCTGAGGATCCTGACACTGGAATTATCCTATCCAACGATAGACGTAGAGTCTGGTGGGATAAATTGGTAGTACACCCAGAAGAAGTTTCTAATTTATACTCTCGGATCGTGCCCTCACTTGAAGTGGTTTGTGTCTTAATCACACAACCTCTTCCCCAGATTTCTACACTAAGTTGCAGATATTCCATACTGATCTAGTAAGCACTTTAGCTGAGGTATTCAACCCCCGGGTGATTAAACGGAATAAAGGGGCCCACATAAATTCCTGGTACAATGCAACCTGTAGAAAGGCCAAAGCAGACCTAGTACAGGCCCTGAAGTATAACAACGATAAAGTTCAAATTCAAGCCCGGAGACTTGATTATAAACAGCTGATCAAGTATGCAAAGGCAGAGTGGGACCATGATAAGTGGACAAACTTAACTGCTGCCCTCGAAGCTAGAGACTCTAGGAAATTTTGGTCAATAGTCAATACAGGTTCTGGAGAGCCAGTATTGGCTGTTAAACCAAATATAACGGCCGAAGTTTGGGAAGACCACTTCCACACGTTGTACTCAGCGGAGGATGGCATAGTAGCCGGGGGGAATAGAATTGATGTGGTTGGCTTGTACCCCGCAGCATGAGGTGGTTGACTTTACGACTGAGGAGGTCTGCATTGCAATTGCTAAACTCACGGCTGGAAAAGCCCCGGTTTTGGACAAACTTCCGGGAGACCTCTTCAAACACGAACCAAAGATATGGGCCCCATATTTACAGACATTGTTTAATGCAGTTCTGAGAGGAATGGTGGTGCCCTGTACTAGATCACTTACAGGACTGGATAGAGGACCATTCAATTCTTAGCCCATATCAGGCAGGATTTAGGAAAAACAGATTTTGGAAAAGGGGGTGGTGATGGACAGAGTTTCTGAATGATGCCAATTCTGAATGATGCCAATTCTTATACTGGGAAGGAAACAAGCTTCCGGGGACCGGTTTCTGGCATTTGAGCCGTCGTCGGCCCGGCTTGCGTGAATCCTGATGGTGCAATGAGCAAGGGACTCACGTCTGAGTATACCCTTCCACACTTAGGGCCTGATTACGATAGCGGTTTTCCCACATCCTCTGGGCCGGCGGAAGCCATCGCCGGCCCGGAGGATGCGGGAAAACCGCTGCGGACTGAAAAAGACCCCCCGCCAGATTAGGATGGCTGGGGGATCGTTTTTCAGTCTGCAGCTTTTCCGCCGCGGTCGCCTTTCCGACCGCGGCGGAAAAGCTTTAACATGGCTGGCGGTGTCTATCAGACACCGCCAGCCATATTAGGATGTCTGCGGAAAGATGCCTTTACACGGCGGCATTTCCGCCGTGTAAAGGCATACAGATTTGTGTTTGGGGGCCCGTTGCGGGCCCCCAGGGGTGAAGGGGGGTTGGGGGGTGCACATGGGGGGTACCTATGGTACCCCCCTGCATTTGCCTGCACAAAGCGGCAGGCACCGCTGGAAAAGGGGGTGGTGATGGACAGAGTTTCTGAATGATGCAGAATACTCTTACCCAGTCAAGAGATCAGGTCTTGATCCATCACCGTTTTTTAGCTCACAGCACCATCCCAGCTCAGAACCTGGCTACATGCAAATTAGTCTGTTCCTGTCCCAGTGCATGATGGGAACAGGGCAAACCAAACTACCAAGCCAATTCTTATACTGGGAAGGAAACAAGTTTCCAGGGAGCGGTTTCTGGCATTTAAGCCGTCGTCGGCCCGGTTTGCTTGAATCCTGATGGTGCAATGAGCAAGGGACTCACGTCTGAGTATACCCTCCCACACTTAGGGCCTGATTACGATAGCGGTTTTCCCACATCCTCTGGGCCGGCGGAAGCCATCGCCGGCCCGGAGGATGTGGGAAAACCGCTGCGGACTGAAAAAGACCCCCCGCCAGATTAGGATGGCTGGGGGATCGTTTTTCAGTCTGCAGCTTTTCCGCCGCGGTCGCCTTTCCGACCGCGGCGGAAAAGCTTTAACATGGCTGGCGGTGTCTATCAGACACCACCAGCCATATTAGGATGTCTGCGGAAAGATGCCTTTACACGGCGGCATTTCCGCCGTGTAAAGGCATACAGATTTGTGTTTGGGGGCCCGTTGCGGGCCCCCAGGGGTGAAGGGGGGGTGGGGGGTGCACATGGGGGGTACCTATGGTACCCCCCTGCATTTGCCTGCACAAAGCGGCAGGCATCGCTGGAAAAGGGGGTGGTGATGGACAGAGTTTCTGAATGATGCAGAATACTCTTACCCAGTCAAGAGATCAGGGCTTGATCCATCGCCGTTTTTTAGCTCACAGCACCATCCCAGCTCAGAACCTGGCTACATGCAAATTAGTCTGTTCCTGTCCCAGTGCATGATGGGAACAGGGCAAACCAAACTACCAAGCCAATTCTTATACTGGGAAGGAAACAAGCTTCCAGGGACCGGTTTCTGGCATTTCAGCCATCGTCGGCCCGGCTTGCTTGAATCCTGATGGTGCAATGAGCAAGGGGCTCACGTCTGAGTATACCCTCCCACACTTAGTGTGGACAAAATCGATTTTGGAAAAGGGGGTGGTGATGGACAGAGTTTCTGAATGATACAGAATACTCTTATCCAGTCAAGAGAACAGGGCTTGATCCATCACCGTTTTTTAGCTCACTGCACCATCCCAGCTCAGAACCTGGCTACATGCAAATTAGTCTGTTCCTGTCCCAGTGCATGATGGGAACAGGGCAAACCAAACTACCAAGCCAATTCTTATACTGGGAAGGAAACAAGCTTCGGGGGACCAGTTTCTGGCATTTCAGCCGTCGTCGGCCCGGCTTGCTTGAATCCTGATGGTGCAATGAGCAAGGGACTCACGTCTGAGTATACCCTCCCACACTTAGTGTGGACAAAATCGATTTTGGAAAAGGGGGTGGTGATGGACAGAGTTTCTGAATGATGCAGAATACTCTTACCCAGTCAAGAGATCAGGGCTTGATCCATCACCGTTTTTTAGCTCACTGCACCTTCCCAGCTCAGAACCTGGCTACATGCAAATTAGTCTTTTCCTGTCCCAGTGCATGATGGGAACAGGGCAAACCAAACTACCAAGCCAATTCTTATACTGGGAAGGAAACAAGCTTCCTGAGACCGGTTTCTGGCATTTCAGCCGTCGTTGGCCCGGCTTGCTTGAATCCTGATGGTGCAATGAGCAAGGGACTCACGTCTGAGTATACCCTCCCACACTTAGTGTGGACAAAATCGATTTTGGAAAAGGGGGTGGTGATGGACAGAGTTTCTGAATGATGCAGAATACTCTTAACCAGTCAAGAGATCAGGGCTTGATCCATCACCGTTTTTTAGCTCACTACACCATCCCAGCTCAGAACCTGGCTACATGCAAATTAGTCTGTTCCTGTCCCAGTGCATGATGGGAACAGGGCAAACCAAACTACCAATCCAATTCTTATACTGGGAAGGAAAAAAGCTTCCGGGGACTGGTTTCTGGCATTTCAGCCGTCGTTGGCCCGGCTTGCTTGAATCCTGATGGTGCAATGAGCAAGGGACTCTCGTCTGAGTATACACTCCCACTCTTAGTGTGGACAAAATCGATTTTGGAAAAGGGGGTGGTGATGGACAGAGTTTCTGAATGATGCAGAATACTCTTACCCAGTCAAGAGATCAGGGCATGATCCATCACCGTTTTTTAGCTCACAGCACCATCCCAGCTCAGAACCTGGCTACATGCAAATTAGTCTGTTCCTGTCCCAGTGCATGATGGGAACAGGGCAAACCAAACTACCAAGCCAATTCTTATACTGGGAAGGAAACAAGTTTCCAGGGAGCGGTTTCTGGCATTTAAGCCGTCGTCGGCCCGGCTTGCTTGAATCCTGATGGTGCAATGAGCAAGGGACTCACGTCTGAGTATACCCTCCCACACTTAGGGCCTGATTACGATAGCGGTTTTCCCACATCCTCTGGGCCGGCGGAAGCCATCGCCGGCCCGGAGGATGCGGGAAAACCGCTGCGGACTGAAAAAGACCCCCCGCCAGATTAGGATGGCTGGGGGATCGTTTTTCAGTCTGCAGCTTTTCCGCCGCGGTCGCCTTTCCGACCGCGGCGGAAAAGCTTTAACATGGCTAGCGGTGTCTATCAGACACCGCCAGCCATATTAGGATGTCTGCGGAAAGATGCCTTTACACGGCGGCATTTCCGCCGTGTAAAGGCATACAGATTTGTGTTTGGGGGCCCGTTGCGGGCCCCCAGGGGTGAAGCGGGTGTGGGGGGTGCACATGGGGGGTACCTATGGTACCCCCCTGCATTTGCCTGCACAAAGCGGCAGGCATCGCTGGAAAAGGGGGTGGTGATGGACAGAGTTTCTGAATGATGCAGAATACTCTTACCCAGTCAAGAGATCAGGGCTTGATCCATCACCGTTTTTTAGCTCACAGCACCATCCCAGCTCAGAACCTGGCTACATGCAAATTAGTCTGTTCCTGTCCCAGTGCATGATGGGAACAGGGCAAACCAAACTACCAAGCCAATTCTTATACTGGGAAGGAAACAAGCTTCCAGGGACCGGTTTCTGGCATTTCAGCCATCGTCGGCCCGGCTTGCTTGAATCCTGATGGTGCAATGAGCAAGGGGCTCACGTCTGAGTATACCCTCCCACACTTAGTGTGGACAAAATCGATTTTGGAAAAGGGGGTGGTGATGGACAGAGTTTCTGAATGATACAGAATACTCTTATCCAGTCAAGAGATCAGGGCTTGATCCATCACTGTTTTTTAGCTCACTGCACCATCCCAGCTCAGAACCTGGCTACATGCAAATTAGTCTGTTCCTGTCCCAGTGCATGATGGGAACAGGGCAAACCAAACTACCAAGCCAATTCTTATACTGGGAAGGAAACAAGCTTCGGGGGACCAGTTTCTGGCATTTCAGCCGTCGTCGGCCCGGCTTGCTTGAATCCTGATGGTGCAATGAGCAAGGGACTCACGTCTGAGTATACCCTCCCACACTTAGTGTGGACAAAATCGATTTTGGAAAAGGGGGTGGTGATGGACAGAGTTTCTGAATGATGCAGAATACTCTTACCCAGTCAAGAGATCAGGGCTTGATCCATCACCGTTTTTTAGCTCACTGCACCTTCCCAGCTCAGAACCTGGCTACATGCAAATTAGTCTTTTCCTGTCCCAGTGCATGATGGGAACAGGGCAAACCAAACTACCAAGCCAATTCTTATACTGGGAAGGAAACAAGCTTCCTGAGACCGGTTTCTGGCATTTCAGCCGTCGTTGGCCCGGCTTGCTTGAATCCTGATGGTGCAATGAGCAAGGGACTCACGTCTGAGTATACCCTCCCACACTTAGTGTGGACAAAATCGATTTTGGAAAAGGGGGTGGTGATGGACAGAGTTTCTGAATGATGCAGAATACTCTTAACCAGTCAAGAGATCAGGGCTTGATCCATCACCGTTTTTTAGCTCACTACACCATCCCAGCTCAGAACCTGGCTACATGCAAATTAGTCTGTTCCTGTCCCAGTGCATGATGGGAACAGGGCAAACCAAACTACCAATCCAATTCTTATACTGGGAAGGAAAAAAGCTTCCGGGGACTGGTTTCTGGCATTTCAGCCGTCGTCGGCCCGGCTTGCTTGAATCCTGATGGTGCAATGAGCAAGGGACTCTCGTCTGAGTATACACTCCCACTCTTAGTGTGGACAAAATCGATTTTGGAAAAGGGGGTGGTGATGGACAGAGTTTCTGAATGATGCAGAATACTCTTACCCAGTCAAGAGATCAGGGCTTGATCCATCACCGTTTTTTAGCTCACTGCACCATCCCAGCTCAGAACCTGGCTACATGCAAATTAGTCTGTTCCTGTCCCAGTGCATGATGGGAACAGGGCAAACCAAACTACCAAGCCAATTCTTATACTGGGAAGGAAACAAGTTTCCAGGGAGCGGTTTCTGGCATTTAAGCCGTCGTCGGCCCGGCTTGCTTGAATCCTGATGGTGCAATGAGCAAGGGACTCACGTCTGAGTATACCCTCCCACACTTAGGGCCTGATTACGATAGCGGTTTCCCCACATCCTCTGGGCCGGCGGAAGCCATCGCCGGCCCGGAGGATGCGGGAAAACCGCTGCGGACTGAAAAAGACCCCCCGCCAGATTAGGATGGCTGGGGGATCGTTTTTCAGTCTGCAGCTTTTCCGCCGCGGTCGCCTTTCCGACCGCGGCGGAAAAGCTTTAACATGGCTGGCGGTGTCTATCAGACACCGCCAGCCATATTAGGATGTCTGCGGAAAGATGCCTTTACACGGCGGCATTTCCGCCGTGTAAAGGCATACAGATTTGTGTTTGGGGGCCCGTTGCGGGCCCCCAGGGGTGAAGGGGGGGTGGGGGGTGCACATGGGGGGTACCTATGGTACCCCCCTGCATTTGCCTGCACAAAGCGGCAGGCACCGCTGGAAAAGGGGGTGGTGATGGACAGAGTTTCTGAATGATGCAGAATACTCTTACCCAGTCAAGAGATCAGGGCTTGATCCATCACCGTTTTTTAGCTCACAGCACCATCCCAGCTCAGAACCTGGCTACATGCAAATTAGTCTGTTCCTGTCCCAGTGCATGATGGGAACAGGGCAAACCAAACTACCAAGCCAATTCTTATACTGGGAAGGAAACAAGCTTCCAGGGACCGGTTTCTGGCATTTCAGCCATCGTCGGCCCGGCTTGCTTGAATCCTGATGGTGCAATGAGCAAGGGGCTCACGTCTGAGTATACCCTCCCACACTTAGTGTGGACAAAATCGATTTTGGAAAAGGGGGTGGTGATGGACAGAGTTTCTGAATGATACAGAATACTCTTATCCAGTCAAGAGATCAGGGCTTGATCCATCACCGTTTTTTAGCTCACTGCACCATCCCAGCTCAGAACCTGGCTACATGCAAATTAGTCTGTTCCTGTCCCAGTGCATGATGGGAACAGGGCAAACCAAACTACCAAGCCAATTCTTATACTGGGAAGGAAACAAGCTTCAGGGGACCAGTTTCTGGCATTTCAGCCGTCGTCGGCCCGGCTTGCTTGAATCCTGATGGTGCAATGAGCAAGGGACTCACGTCTGAGTATACCCTCCCACACTTAGTGTGGACAAAATCGATTTTGGAAAAGGGGGTGGTGATGGACAGAGTTTCTGAATGATGCAGAATACTCTTACCCAGTCAAGAGATCAGGGCTTGATCCATCACCGTTTTTTAGCTCACTGCACCTTCCCAGCTCAGAACCTGGCTACATGCAAATTAGTCTGTTCCTGTCCCAGTGCATGATGGGAACAGGGCAAACCAAACTACCAAGCCAATTCTTATACTGGGAAGGAAACAAGCTTCCTGAGACCGGTTTCTGGCATTTCAGCCGTCGTTGGTCCGGCTTGCTTGAATCCTGATGGTGCAATGAGCAAGGGACTCACGTCTGAGTATACCCTCCCACACTTAGTGTGGACAAAATCGATTTTGGAAAAGGGGGTGGTGATGGACAGAGTTTCTTAATGATGCAGAATACTCTTAACCAGTCAAGAGATCAGGGCTTGATCCATCACCGTTTTTTAGCTCACTACACCATCCCAGCTCAGAACCTGGCTACATGCAAATTAGTCTGTTCCTGTCCCAGTGCATGATGGGAACAGGGCAAATCAAACTACCAATCCAATTCTTATACTGGGAAGGAAAAAAGCTTCCGGGGACTGGTTTCTGGCATTTCAGCCGTCGTCGGCCCGGCTTGCTTGAATCCTGATGGTGCAATGAGCAAGGGACTCTCGTCTGAGTATACACTCCCACTCTTAGTGTGGACAAAATCGATTTTGGAAAAGGGGGTGGTGATGGACAGAGTTTCTGAATGATGCAGAATACTCTTACCCAGTCAAGAGATCAGGGCTTGATCCATCACCGTTTTTTAGCTCACTGCACCATCCCAGCTCAGAACCTGGCTACATGCAAATTAGTCTGTTCCTGTCCCAGTGCATGATGGGAACAGGGCAAACCAAACTACCAAGCCAATTCTTATACTGGGAAGGAAACAAGTTTCCAGGGAGCGGTTTCTGGCATTTAAGCCGTCGTCGGCCCGGCTTTCTTGAATCCTGATGGTGCAATGAGCAAGGGACTCACGTCTGAGTATACCCTCCCACACTTAGTGTGGACAAAATCGATTTTGGAAAAGGGGGTGGTGATGGACAGAGTTTCTGAATGATGCAGAATACTCTTACCCAGTCAAGAGATCAGGGCTTGATCCATCACCGTTTTTTAGCTCACTGCACCGTCCCAGCTCAGAACCTGGCTACATGCAAATTAGTCTGTTCCTGTCCCAGTAGATGATGGGAACAGGGCAAACCAAACTTCCAAGCCAATTCTTATACTGGGAAGGAAAGAAGCTTCCGGGGTTTAGGAAAAATACATCCACCATAGACCAAATTTTCCGTCTGACCCTATTATTTTGGAAAACGGTCAGGATAGAGGGTGGCAGCCTTCATATGGTGTTCGTGGACCTACGCGCTGCTTTGATTTGGTCCCACGAGAGAAACTTTGGTCTGTGCTTCTTGAGTTGGGCATACCGCCTCAACTTCTGAACATGCTGATGAGCCTTTATGAGGCGAATTTCGCCCGGGTCAGGTGCGGAAAGAATGGAGCCTTGTCATCTAGTTTCCCCGTTGACCAGGGGGTAAGGCAGGGGTGCGTCTTGGCACCTACCCTGTTCTGCCTCTACGTCAATGGGGTAATTGCCCATTTGGATGGTGTGATGAACACCGATGCACCAAAACTGGCTGGTAGTAGGGTTCCTGCGATTATGTTCGCAGATGACACCCTCTTGCTGTCTTAATCCCCAATGGGGATACAGCGTGTATTAGACAGATTTGAGGCATTCTGTGGTGGACGGGATTGGAGATAAATGCTCTCAAAACAAAATTCATGATCTTCAACGCCCCAGCCACCACTCGTCCAAACCCCAGCATAGGTATAACCAGATTGGAAAGGGTCCAGATCTTTGATTATCTGGGGGTAACTATAAATGAGAGCATGACGTGGGGCCCCCAGCAAATCAAGTCCCAATTGAAACTGGCCCAAATTGCAGTGGGCATCCTTAAGACCTCCAATGCGTCGACCATTAAACTTATCGGCCCACCCCTAGAGATCTACAAAATGCAAGCAAGGGTTGCGGTCATGTATGGTGGCGTACTTTGGGGCTATTCATGTAGGTCTGACATCAGCAAGACAGAAAATAAATTCCTAGGACAATTGCTGGCCCTACCACTTAGTACCCCACTTCTACCCCTGAGGTTCGATTTGGGTCTGAGACCGATAGATGAGGAATTAGGTCTCAAACCCTTAAGGTTCTGGCGCAGGCTCTGGACAACACCCGAGCTATTAAATTACAGGCTGGAACTTAAAGATATACTAAGCTTACCTAACGCAGGGAAAATTCCTTGGCTTAAGTACATTAAGAATGTATTTGGGTGGTTGGGAGTACCTGCGATGTGGTTTGATCCTGAGTCTGGCTATATTGCGGTCTTACGCAAACACTTAACAAGACTGTTTTATGATAGCAAACTCTTCCTGCTTTAACATTCTTCGCATGCTCAGAAAAACATTTCGCTGGATCCCCTCCGAAACAAGGAAAACAGTCACCCACGCTCTAGTCACAAGCCGACTGGACTACGGAAACACCCTCTACGCAGGTACCACCGCTAAACTCCAGAAGAAACTCCAACGAATCCAAAACGCCTCAGCCAGGCTCATGCTAGACATCCCACGCAACGAACACATCTCTGGTCACCTTAAAGACCTCCACTGGCTACCCGTCAACAAGAGGATTACTTTCCGTCTGCTTACCCACGCACACAAATCACTCTACGACATCGGACCAGATTGCCTCAACTCTCGACTGTCCTTCTACACCCCCTCCCGCCAACTTCGCTCTTCCAACCAAGCCTTCGCCACTGTACCTCGCATCAACAAGACCACCATGGGAGGCAGATCCTTCTCATACCTGGCTGCCAAAACATGGAACTCACTCCCCGCTTACCTTCGCCTCACCCAGAATCACCTAGCGTTCAGAAAGCAGCTTAAAACGTGGATATTTGACAAATAATCCTCCTCCCCTTCCTAAGCGCCTTGAAACCCTCTGGGTATGTAGTGCGCTATATACATTTTTTGACTTGACTGACTTGACTGCCATTATTCATAATTCATTGGCCAGCACCTTAACTGACTTGTTTTTAAGTGTTAAAGAATCATATCATTTTGAGTGTTTCATGGATGACATTTACCCTTTTTTAGCTAGGAAACGGTATTTACAATGGAGATATGGTACTCTACCGATAAGAGCCTTTACTAGTAGATGGTCTTCCTCCTCTTTAAAAAATTGCCCTGGTTGTAACTGTGACTTAGAAAATGATCTACACGTTCTCTTCTTCTATCTGGCATACTGCAAGTCCAGGAGGTATTGGCTCGTACCTCTGTGCAAAAACTTGGGTTTTTTACATTGCACGCGAGCTGATAGAATACTTAAAACAGAGATAACGAGACCCATTGTATTTGCTACCACTGTATAAATCATGTTTAGTAGCTAATTGTAAGACATAGCTCCAAATGAACTAAGGGATATATCGCAAGTTTATGTTTTTATGCCTCAGTACTAATTGCCTATTTTTATATACTTATCTGTCCCAGTAATGCTATTAACTCATTATGTATGAAAAATGAATTGATCTGTCATCCATGTGTACTGTATTTTAAACTGTTTCGCTTCTTTTATGGCTAAAATTGCCGAAATAGAGATTTTATGATGTTTTCTCCAGTTAATAATTAACAGTGTGAACTCGGCAGTCTTTTGAGAATACATTTCAATGTCCTCTGTTAGATTGGTTTTTTGTGCCCTTCTGCCCTCTGTTAGACTTGTTTTTCCCTTGTTTTTCTGCCTTTCTGCCCTTTGTTAGACTGCTTTTTGTGCCTTTCTGAACTCTGCATCACCACATTATCACTCAGCGCTACCCCAGCATTACTCAGCACCACCACAGCATCACTCAGCACCACAACAGCATCACTCAGCACCACCACAGCACCACTGAGCACCACCACAGCACCACTCAGTGCCACCACAGCATCACTCAGCACCACCACAGCACCACTCAGCACCACCACATTATCACTCAGCACCACCATAGCACCACTCATCAGCACCACAGCATCACTCAGCACCATCCCAGTATCACTCAGCACCACCACAGCATCACTCAGCATCACCACAGCACCACTCATCACCACGACAGCACAACTCAGCGCCACCCCAGCATCAATCTGCGCAACCATTCAATAACAACTGGTTCAAATATGTTCTCTCAATGTTTCAAGTTTTATTACAAATGTCAGAAAAAGATGTTAATATTTCACTTCTCAGCACCACCACAGCATCACTCAGCACCATCTCAGTATCACTCAGCACCCCCACAGCATCACTCAGCACCACAACACCATCACTCAGCACCACCACAGCACCACTCAGCACCACCACAGCACCACTCAGTGCAGCCACATTATCACTCAGCACCACGACAGCACCACTCAGCACCACCACAGCATCACTCAGCACCACCACAGCACCACTCAGCACCACCACAGCATCACTCAGCAACACCACAGCATCACTCAGCAACACCACATTATCACTCAGCACCACCACAGCACCACTCAGCACCACCCCAGCATCACTCAGCACCACCCCAGCATCACTCAGCACCACCACATTATCACTCAGCACCACCACAGCATCACTCAGCGCCACCCCAGCATCACTCAGCCCCACCACAGCATCACTCAGCACCACCACAGCATCACTCAGCACCACCACATTATCACTCAGCACCACCATAGCACCACTCAGCACCACCACAGCATCACTCAGCAACACCAAAGCATCACTCAGCACCACCACAGCACCACTCAGCACCACCCCAGCATCACTCAGCACCATCCCAGTATCACTCAGCACCACCACAGCACCACTCAGCAGCACCACAGCACCACTCAGCACCACCACAGCACCACTCAGCGCCACCCCAGCATCAATCTGCGCAACCATTCAACAACAACTGGTTCAAATATGTTCTCTCAATGTTTCAAGTTTTATTACAAAAAGATGTTAATATTTCACTTCTGTTCTTGGATTTTCCTCACAATAAAATATACTGAACATAATCTTCACAAAAGTTATTTACTAAAGTTTCAGCTACTGCCATTATAAATTAAAATCACTTTCATTTAAGTATTAATTATTTAAAAAACTTAAAAGCCATTGTAATTTGTAATATCAATACATCAAAGTCACGTAAATACAAAACATGTTGCATTACAAATTCTATAGGTGTCACATTTGCGAAAGTTATAACTATTGGCATTGTAAATGACTAAACTATTAATTTAACTATTTTCAAAACCAACACATAAATAAAAAAAATTGTCATTTACAAGACCAATAGCTCAAACTTTCCTAATGAGAGACCTATTGCATTGCAAATGCTTATTTTTATATCTGTCAGTGCTTCCTGTTGAGGTTTAGTTTTCGTGGCAGGCGCCTCATTGCCTACTTGTAACTATTCTCTGACCCTGCTTCAAGGGTCAGAGCAGGGTCAGAGAACAGTTGCAAGTAGGCAACGAGGTGCCAGGAAGCACTTACAGGCTTACAGCAACAGGTGCCCAAGTTGAAGTTAATTTCTTTGTAACCCTTTTGTAAAAGGTTACAAAAAATTAGCTTCAACTTTTGCACCTGCTGCTGTAACCCTGTAAGTGCTTGGCTGAAAATTCGTCCCTGCTGATTCACGGATTTTACCGCGATTTCGCGAGATTCGCGGATAGCGAAAACGCGGAAAATCCGCAAATTCTGCGAGCGGGGCAAATTTTCAGCCCATGCCTAATAGTCACACATGCAAAAAAAAGTATCAAACATCCATTTACTTGCATATACAGTTAAACACACACTACCACACTTACTTCTACAGAAACCTACACATACTTACTCTCTTAAACAATCACTTATAGAAATACCTACTTATTTGTACAGGAACTCTTCCAATCTCTCACTAACCCATGTATTCACTAAGATACAGTTAATCAGTCAGGTATACAATCAATTTTACATAAAAAATTATCCATGTAGACACTTATATACCCATTTATTCTTCCATCGACCTTGAGATATACATATATAAAACATATTTAATTTTCAGTAAAACACACATTCACTGGATGATGTAATCAGCGATGTCATCAGTGATGTCATTTGATATGTCATCAGTGATGTCATGAGTGATGTCACTGACCATGTCATGAGTGACGTAATATGTGACGTCATCAGCAGTGCATTGCAGGCACGCATGCTATAGTTATCTGAACTAAATATAACGGGGGAATTTCTATGGTTTTGTACGAGTGAAATGTCTAAGGTTTTTTAAACGCTAATTTCTAACTATAACGTGCCTGAAACCTATGGTTTTTTTCAGTGAATATATAAATATATTTAATATACTATGTATACATGTGAAAATGTTGCAGTCCACCTGTTTGCCTCGGTGGTATGGAAAAAATGGGTGGAACTGACTTCAGCATGCCAACGAGGTCCTCTTATGGCTCCGATGATGTCACACGTGCGGTTGTGACGTCCTCGTCGACGTGGGAGAGCTAGGAAAGAATTTCTGTGGAATGCTGGGGCAGGGAATATTCACCTAAGGGTTCAGGCTATTCCTTTGGGAGCAACTGTTTATGTTGCCACTCCACAAATGGAAACCAGTGATCCGAGGGCAGAGGCCCTGCAGATAGCACACGAGGGGGGGTGCCCAGTCGTGTGCATCGACGGGGCAGCAAAGTGACAAACACCACAACCCACAAAAAAGGTCATGAGGGCACTGAATAACACAGGATCTTCTCTTTGTATCTGGCAGGAACAACAAAGTTAAAATGCCCTAGTACCAAAATGTAGAATTAGTGCTACAACTGTCTTCAAGAGGACCTGCGATGCTGATTCTACCTCCCGTAGAGTGAGTCCCATGCTCTCCACACCACTGGATTCAAGCAAGCCAGGCTGAAGATCGCTGGAATGCCAGAAACCGGTCCTCGGAAGCTTGTTTCCAGTCCAAGGAAGGCATGGCCTGGCAGTTCGGGCTGGACTGTTCCCATTAGGCACAGGGTCAGACTGATTTGCATATGGCCATGTCTGAACTGGGGTGATGCGGAGTGCAAAAAAACGATCGATTTAGGCCCAGATCTCTGTACTGGTGTGAATGTATGACATTGTTCTGTATTCTGTCCATCAACTGTGGTTTTTGCGATTCTACCTCCCGTACCCTGGAAGCAGCACATGGGTCAGGCGGTACGGTCATACTGCTGTGGGACGCACACTCGGTAACCTCTCATGGCACTGGTCCACACTTCGGGCATCGCCCTTCCTCAGGCGCCGTATAAATTCCTGAAAGTAACCAAGTACAATTTTCAAGATCAAACATACATCTCAAGTACATGTAGCATATACTTTAAACTTATAACATGCTTCTGTGACCATGCGTAACGGTGAGTGCGGGAGATTCAGAGGTGTTCTATCAAGTATGTAGCACGTGAAATAGTGAAACAATCGTGAAAAAATAACCGTGAAAAAATAGCATAATGTACTGTGATTCGCATACTACTAAAAAGATAAGATCTGCAGTGATTGGGTCATGTGGTGAAATGATTCAAGAAAGGAACCATTGTGAGTTCGTGCACCCGAATTTAAAACGTATAAACCAAGCTTTGTTTGTGATATGCCGATTCTGACCTGATTTGGTAGAATATCAACTTCCGCGGGTTATAGCGAGGCTGAAAGAAACAGTTAAAACTGTATTTAAAAATATGTACGTCAAGTTGCTTTCTTCGTCATAATGTCCCTAAGGACAGAAAATATCTTGTTTGAGAGAGCTTTCGCTTACCGGAAAGTCAAAGATTCACTCTGGTTTCGCGCTCGTATGGTTCGGATTTCTGACGGTATGCTAGTGTTTAAGCACCGTGTTCTAATAGGCGTTTAATGCGTCATGTGATGCAAACTATGTTATGGCGTTTCTTATTGGCCGCAGCGTTAGCTTTGTATTTATCTAAGTGTCCGTGTTCATGTTTTTCTCATATGATGTGTCTGAAAACGTCCGGACGTGGAATAGGGTAGATGAACGACAGTGAATAAATGCAATTTCCTGAATACCGATTTCAATTCGATAAGGGTGCCAGTGCTGTGATTGGCTGATCGGCCGATCACGTGTTTGTTTGAGTAAACAAAACTTTATCGAAGGTTAAGTTTAAACAAACCAAAACGAAAATGTATGAAAATGACAAAGTGTGAAATGACCAGGTACTGTGCATACACGTGATGCTTAATAATCACAGTTTCATACCTTGTGCTTTCAAAGATGAATGCCATTAACACCTAGAAACATTGTGAAATATTCACAGATATTCAAGACATTTAAAAAAATAAAAATAAATAATTAAAGAATTAAGATAATGTAAAATTAAAGGATGAGTTGGTGGATATATTCTGAAGTCTGGTGACTTGTTCATGAATGTTCGTATGATAATCATAAATGACAGCTGAATTCCAGCCGTTCATTTAATCCTCTTGGCACGTTGATGAAAGGTTGTGTATTCAAAATAGTTCTCATCTCAAAAGATGTGAGTAGGGCAGGGGTACGTGGGGCCCCGCCGTAAGTCTTCTACATGGTGGTGGTGATGAGGTCGATGGAGGCGGCGGACCAGGTGGGGATTGTCGGGATGGTGGAGGTAGTGGCGGTGAGGGAGAGGGCGTTCGTTTGTTCATTGAAATTGTGGTAGAGGGTCATGATCTTCTGGTGGAAGAACGTGCTCAGCTTGTTGCAGGGGTCTAGGGAGGGTGTTATGTCCGTTTCTTTGCAGGGGGTTTGGTGAGACATTTAATGATGTTGAAAAGCTCACTGCTGTTGGCGGCATTGGCGTTTATCTTTTCGTTGATGAAAGTTCTTTAGGTGTCCTTTATCAGTTTGTGGTAGACTGTCATGGCGCTTCTGTGGTCTTAGAGTGATGATGGGGTCTTCTGGTTTCTCCAGACCTTCTCCAGTCGTCTACAGTTGCGTCTGGCCTCAAGGAGCTCGGTAGTGAACCAGGCTGCTTTAGGGGGGGTCTGGTGGTGGCGTGCCCTAGAGGGGCAAGTTTGTCTGCGCATCTGGTAATCCGGCTGTGGAGTTCCATGATGGCGTGTTCTGTGGTGGTGGTGGCTGCGGGGGGGGGGGGGGAGTCTTGAAGGAGGGTGGAGTTGAGAAGGTCAACGGTGATCTTGTTCCAGTTGAATCGTGGGGGGCGAGGGGCTTGTTTGGCGAGCGGCGCTGGACGTAAAAGTGAAATGTATGCAGCGGTGGTCCGTCCAGAGGAGCTCCGAGGTGTGGGTGACCCGGATGTTGGGCCCGGCGGTGAAGATGGGGTCCAGAGTGTGCCCAGCCTTGTGGGTGGGGGGTCTATCAGTTGCTTGAGTCCCAGGATGGAGAGGTTTTCCAGAAGCATCATGGAGTCGGTGTCCTGGGTGTTCTTAAGGTGAAAATTAGGATCTCCTAGCAGAATGTAGTCCGTTGAGGCGATGGCGTGGGCGGAGGCTAATTCCGTGATGGCTGCATTGGACTGCGCTTGTGGCCCCGGAGGTCTGTAGATGAGTGTGCCTTGGAGCGTGGTCCTGGGGTTGGTGTGGATTTGGAAATTAAGATGTTCCACGTTGGGAATAGAAACGTTGGTGTTAGGTGTGGAGAGTTTGATGGAGATTTTGTGAGCGATGGCAATGCCGCCTTCAGGGCAGTTTGAGTGGTCTGATCTCTTGAGTTTGTAGACGTTGCGATGTCCAGGCCGGAGCTTGCGTTAGTCCAGGTTTCGGTGATAAAGACGACATCGGGTGTGAGCGTGTTGAGTAGGTCCAAATGGCGTGCCTGTGGAGGGATATGACGTTGAGGAGGAAGCAGTGGATGAGGTTTTCGGGGAGGGGCAGCCTGAGGAGTGGAGTTTGTGGCTGTGGTAGCAGTGGTAACGGAGAAGGTGGAGTGGTAGTGAGCGCATGAGAAAGATCCTTTGGTGTAGTGAGTTGCAGCTTGTACGCATCAAGGGCCCTACCACGTCTAAGACCTATCAATTCCTTTCTTGGGATCCCTCACATACTTGTAGAAAAAGGTAAATAGTTTCTCATCAATTTCAGGCGTGTGTGCCACCTTCCCTTTCAGTGAGCGCCTGGGGCATTCTCCCCTCATTCTATTCCTGAACTCCCTTTCAAGGGCTTGGGGGATTTTCCCCACCACATACTCTGCCACTTTGGCATCAGAGGTCCACTTCACTGACCTAGGATGGTAAATTTGGGTAGGCTCGAACATGTCCGAGTGGACCCCATCTCCAACCAGGGACTGAGAGGAGTGGGACTCTGTTCGCCAGGGACGCCCCAAGTCCTTCTCCTCATTGGAGGATAAATCTTCCTCTGATACACCCTCTCCCTTTAAGGGAAACCCGCCGTCAGGGTCTATAATAGTGGTGACAGCGTAGCAATTTTCTCCGGGCTTCTTCTCCTCCTGGCAGGGTGCATGTTTTAGCGTTCGCACACTCTTGAGGAAGGTCCCCATAAGTTTATCAAATCATTCCAAGTGCCCCACGTTATGCTTAACGGCCCTTTTCTTCCCCATCTGGGAGCTACTGGGACCCGCCACCACCAGATCTGGGTCCCTGAACACCCAAGAGGTGCTTTTCGCCAGCCTATCAACCTGATCCCTAAGAGGAACCAGCGCCCTAGAAATAGCCAGTCCACTGCTGGAGGGACAAGTTGGGAGGCCATTCCTCCTCCACTTCCTGGTAGGAGGAGTAAAAATGGTCTTCTGGAGAAGACATGATAGCAAAGGGTGTGAGCACAGAACAAATGCCCTTAAAATCCTTAAGAAAAACCAAAGGTGGTGATGGACGGAGTGTTAACAATACAAACACTCACCCCCAGTCAACTGATCTGGGTTTAATCCATCACCGTTCTTTAGTTCACTCCGCCACCCCAGTTCAGACATGGCCATATGCAAATCAGTCCGACCCTGTGCCTCATGGGAACAGTTCAGCCCAAACTGCCAAGCCATGTCTTTCCTGGACCGGAATCAAGCTTCCCAGGACCGATTTCTGGCATTACAGCCGTCTTCAGCCGGGCTTGCTTGACTCCAGGGGCAAAGTGGGCAAGGGACTGATCTCGGAAGCTTGTTTCTGGTCCAGGGAAGGCATGGCTTTGCAGTTCGGGCTGGACTGTTCCCATGAGGCACAGGGTCAGACTGATTTGCATATGGCCATGTCTGAACTGGGGTGGTGTGGAGTGCAAAAAAACGATCCGAGAAAAGTTAAATTTCTTCGCTTTATTTTGATAGTATGACATACTGAAAAATGTCGTAGCAACTTTAAGAAATCAAAAGCATCATAACACTTGTTTGCAAAAAAAAAAAATATATATATATATTTTTAGAACTAACTCTTTGTACCAAAACAAGCTCCAAGAGCATATTAGGTGATATTTTTTCGCCGCTTTCTTTTAGTGCGCGACCGGGTGCGCGCACCCACCTATGGCGTACAGGCATCAAGACACGCATGTGAAGTCATGTGACTTCAAAACAACACTTCCAATTGGTTCTTAGTAGTTTCTATTCTCCAATTTACACGGAACACTCCACCCACTTCCCTGGAGAAATAGTTTATCGAAAAACTTTTAAACCCTTCTCTTATGAAACATTCGACATCGTTCACATACCAGTGTAGTAAATAACACTAGATACACTCCGTCCCTTAATTACAAGGGACATATTGCTATGTGAAAACAACTTTTGTTTTCACGCGATAATGTGAAATGCTGAGCCTGTTACAGAATTTTCTTTCACATATATGTTACTATTCTCCTTCAAGCACTAACACCGTAGAAAATACCACCAATAGCGGTGATATTTTTTACACCGAGAACGGGCGATTTGTATCGCTTACAGCCCTTGCTATCATAAAGTTTTATTTCCTAAGTCTCTGATCTCCAACTGTGCAACGCGGCTCCCCTGTGTGTCGTAATGAGGTGCTAAGAGCATCACGCACACTCTACTGTAACTAAGCATCCATAAATTCCATGGACATCTCTACCCTGCTATCTGCAATTGTAAACATCAAAAGGAGCTACGCTGCGCCCCTTGGAGAGGCCTCACTCCCACTGCTACAACGGCTTGGCAGTCGCCAAGATCCACAAGAACAGCGTCTCGGATCCATTGAACTTCTGTGACGGTCTCAATGAAAATAAGCACTAAACAATGTTCAAGTATGTAGTAGTCCTCCTGCTTGGTTAGAGACTAAAAATTTACCGCAGCGCTGCGGCGATTTCTACCGCAAATAAACCTTGGTATTAATAAGGTTTAACGCAAATGCGGTAAAAATCGTTGCAAAGCATGAGTATCACAGAAAAGTCAGCATTATTCATGCATAGCGACCTAATGCTATTAGCCATGTTATCCACCTCCCATTGGATAACATGGCTAAGAACTGCTCAGGGCAGGTGTTAGCTTTTAGAGATATTCCCGCTTAGCGCAAATATCTCCAAAAGCTAGTAATAAGAGATAGCGATGTTAGAGACTATTTTCAGTCGCTAACATCTTAGCACGCCCACGTTGCCTCTCATTAGATATAAATATAACTGACATGCAAAGTGGGGCCCAAAATGGTCACTATCTCCTACTAGCTGTCGCTAACTGGTGTTAGCGGCAGCTAGGTAATAGAGAGATAATTTTATCTCTGCTTTCTTGGCTTTTAAAGCCAAAAAACACAGATAAACCCCCTTGATAATATACCCCTATATTCAAATTGCTGCGTCAAGACCTACGCCTGCTTCAATCACATGCACAGTTTTGAAACAACATGGGCCTGAAAGTCACTGAGTAAAATCTCATAAATTACAGTCAGCCACTTTCAAGACGCATTACTTCAGAGGAACACTTCTTTATGATACAGGACTTTAGAATGACACATATCTCCTCTTTATAGAGACCCCTCAGGTTTTTTTAACAGCTGTTAAATCCTTCCATACTCATCACAAAGCCGCTCCATCACGAGCATTGCCTCAGCTGTCCTCAGGACGGACAACATTTGTGATGAACTTGCCGCTGTGCTTGCGCAACACTAACATTGCGCTTCCTCGACACCATGTAACATTTAATATCATATCCACCATTGTTTTCATATATCACTATTGCTAAACTCACTCAGTGAAATGTTGCTCATTTTATTAAATCACTTTTAAAGCATGCCTTCTAACAATGCACCCAATCCTATGTGGAAGTGTTTAATATAAAAGATGACATTGCTTTAACAAGGATAGACAAATAAATAACACAATAATGTAAAAATTTCTTTATTATATATACTTACCTAAAAAAAAGAAAAAAAAAAGTAAATTTCTTATTAAAATGTAGCACCTGTGGAAGAAAATTAAAAATAAGATTATAAAGTATATTTATTAAAGAAAAAACAATAGGAGACAATAAGAGAGATGCAAAGAAAACTCTCAGATATTATTAATTAAACTTACCTTATAAATATAATATCTGTGGAGGAGAGTAAAAACAAATCTGTTATAATACATATTTCTGAATGCAATGTAACAAAATAAGTAAAACAACATATTAAATGATTTATTTTTGCTGTCCTCAGAATACATTGATTTTCACTATCAAGAGTGATTTCAATATTAATCATCATATAACAGCGGGGAAAAAAAACACAATCAAAATGATTGTGTTTATAAAAACCCATACAAAATCTGCATACATATTATAAATACCTGAAAAAAACATGTCTTAAATGTTTTCCTCAAATTCGCAATTTCTTGAGTAAGCACACTACATCTTCCACAGTTACAAACTAATTAAAGTATACCACTTATTTTTCAAGATATCTCAACAAAGCCCTGTGCAGCTATCTCCTATAAAAAATGTATTTGAAAGACACAGTTTCTTCTCTCATACCTTTCCGCGTGGCCAAATTGTATAAGCTAACTCATTATCTTTTAAATACCTCTCCCAAACACTTGCGTCCATATAAGTTTTGAAATAATTTTCAAAAGTACTCATTTTCTTCTCTCATATTTTTCCACGTGGCCAAATACTATGAGTTAAGTAGTTTTTTTCTGAAATTATTTAATCTTAGTCTTATCTATTCTTTTCTGTACCTTCACAATTAAAATTTGTACCATATTTTATACCATCAAACATTAAGTAAATTTGTACCTGATGTTATCACTATGCCAAACACAAATTTCATTTATAGATTTGTACACCCTCATTTACATGATATTTGTAAACTAGTAAGTTTCAGATCTTTACAGTATACATCTTCCTACAGCAAGTCATTCTACTGAAATTTGGGTTCCAAGAATAACAAATAAGAGTTAGTTAAGGCAAAAGGCAAACGTTTTTTAAAAGTCAATTGGCTATCATTGCAAAGCGTACAGCCACTAGCACACTTCAAATAAGCTGTATAATGTCCTGATGATGTAGAAGGCCCTTCATGAAAAATAATGGCTACAGTTACAAATGTTCTTCTATAAATAGAAACTTGAGAAGCCACAAAATTTTTAATTAAAGTTGACAATTTACTCCCATCAGCTCTGCATCGTTGAAACATTAAAATTACATATTGTCCGTATTTATGGATAAATAAAGTTGATAACATTTCAGACTTGCATTGAGAACAGACCATGTTCTGATGCGCATCTTTAACTAGTTTATTAAAAGGCACTTCTTTGCAGTCTGGTAATGTCAAATATAAAAATCTTTCACTGGGTATCTCAGTACTACTTAAAAATGAGCAATTATCACACTTATGTTCCCATTTATAAGAAAGCCCAAAAAGACTATCAATATCTACACCTTCATCTTCCAAAACTGTAAACATATACATGATAAATTCCTGACAATCTTGCTGAATATTCTGAGAAAATTGATTTACTCCTGCACATATGTCTAAAACATTCCTTAGTTCTGAAACACTTGCTACTTCACTATCACCACTACTACACATTTCAAATATAGAATTTAAAGAATAGCAAAATGTATCCTCCTGATTTTCTATAATCTGTTCCTTAACATTTTTCAGAAAGAAAACAACATTAACTACTACATTTGCATAGCAGTTGACACCAGACCTATTTTCAAACTTAAATCCAACAATCTCTTCAATACTGACAGTTTTGCTACGGCTACCAACAACAGCTACATCTTTTTTTCATCGTTTCTCGACTACTTCAGCACATTTGTCCTAATTTTTCCTTTTCTGACCAACTATACGCCTTTCAATTAAAGGATATTGAGGTAAACTTGGAGCATATTCTCTTCTTAACCTATTATACTCCTTCACACAATTTAAATCTGCACTAATCTTTGTCTCATCATAATCAATTAGATAAAGTCCACATGAAGTTCTAACTCGCGATAGAGCAACATACGCCATGCCCTCTTTGAATACAGTGCTTCCAATATTTACCAAAGCACAATCTACACTTAAACCTTGAGATTTATGTATAGTCACTGCATATGCCAAACAAATTGGAAATTGCTTACGACGGACATATAAGTCTTTCACAAGCAAAAAACGAGTTGAACATCGACTAATTTGTTGAACTTCCTCAATCCTATCAAATTTTATCCTCAAAAATTCAATCTCATCTCTATTGGTATAATTGACAAAACCAACAACATTACCCATTGCTCCATTTACCAATCCTCTTTCTACATGTAAATTTCTCCTTAAAATTATCCGACAATTTAAACATACATACAGATTTTTCTCTAAACCAGCAGTCTTAGATATAGATTTTTGAAGAGAATCCAATTTTAATTTCAACTTTTCAGACAAAACAATAGTACTACCCTCATGCTCTATTCTATCTATAGCTTCCAGTTTCTTAATTTCTTGATTTTCTAAATTCGACATTTTCTCATTAAAAACTGAACATTCTTTCAGAGTTGGCATCAAGCATATCACTGACTTATCTGCTACCTCTTTACTATATATTTTCTCAGGTACATTATCTTCATTAGGAAACAGCTTGGAAAGTAATCGGGTTCGTAGAGTGTGTTTCGCATCTTCAAGTAATTTTCCAAACCTAATATCTTGAAGAATACTTCCATATTTAGTATCCTTTGCCTGTCGCATATTTTGAATCAGTTCAGTATATTTGAAATGTGACCATATATTTACATTTCCAATACTGCCCAGGCACTTTCTGGTCTCCTCATGTGTAACAGTTTCAAATACAGGTTGTCCTTTCACAGGAGTTAGCTGCAGTAGATCTCCAAAAACTATGACATGTTTACCTCCAAATAACACATCATACTCTGTCTTAGTTGTCTGTTGCATTCTTAAATGCACAAAAGCAAGCATTAAATTGGAGACCATGCTTACTTCATCAATAATAAGAAGTTTCATTGTTTTAAGGACTCTAGAAACTTCAAAACAAGCTTCTACAGATAGCTTCTGATATTGTAATTTATTTTCATGTTCAACTGGCAGCATCAGTAAACGATGTAAAGTAACACCTTTAATAGTATGTGCTGCCAATCCAGTTGGAGCAGTAACAACACACGACAGTGTTGACTGAGTTGTTTGCTGTAAATATGTAGTAATTCCTTTAATTAGGAAACTTTTACCAGTGCCAGCTTCTCCACTTACATATAATCAAATAGGTTCAAATGACATACATGAGCAATCTTTTCTCTCATGACGAAAGCCATGCTCAATGTGCTCTGTCACTTCATCATATATCTGTCTCTGCTCAACATTAAACTGCTTCTTTAATTCTTCTAAGTCGATTACTTCCTCTTGACCTTGCTGCATTGCGCTTTCCACCTCATCCATGGCGGTGGCTGCTTCATTTTGAATAATTGGTTGTCCCAGTGGATCTTGACTTAATGAAGCCGAACTTTGACTACCTTGTGAACTATCTCTAGCAATCTCCGCTGCAATTGTCGCTTCTTGCTCTATTTCATCATTCAACATTTGGAGATAAGTACTAAAAACAGGACATTCAATATTACTTTTAGATGCGTTGAATGAATCTTCATAACTATCAAAGTCTCCAAGTAGTTCCTCTTCTCTACGCCATGGTTTAAAGAGTTGCAAAAGAGCAAAATAGTAAAATTCTCTTTTATCAGGTGTTTCGCAACTCAGTTTCCGATGATTTATCAAGTGTCCTTTTCTTTGTTTTACCAGACATCCTTCATGTCCAATTACAGCATGTACACCTTTACCAATATTCTCCGTAACATTTCTTTTAAAAGTATAATTTTGAAGTATTTCATACAGACAAATGTTTACAAGCAGAGTACTTCTATTTGGATAGTATGTATCCAACATATTTGTTTTCAAAATGTCTGTACTGTTTGGTTCTTTCTGGGCTAAATACTCAATTTCTTGCACAGGTTTCAGAACACGGTTTCGTGTTTCTGCTAGGCCCAAACTCACCCAGAGAATAGTCCTTGATTTCGCATAAAGACTTGCTGATGATAATCTGTCACAACATTCATATGCTCCAATTTCTCGATGAGACAGCATCTTCAAACTGTACGTATACAATTTCTTGCTCAGGCTCTTTTCATGAGAAATGTCTTCCCACATCTCCTTCAGTTCCGTCTTTTCAGATTTTGTGATGTAAGACGTTACATATCGAGCCACAGCAATAGAGTTGTCTGCAACATATTGTATGTCCATGTTAGCATTCCACATGGACAAAATGACTGGGTTATAGTCATTAATATATTTCTATTCTTCACGTCTTCTTAAATTGTACATATTTTTAGGTGACCTCCTTCTGATATTATGTCGCAAACATGACATCAAATTGTTGACTCTTCCTTTTGAAAGTACCGGTCGTGCAAATCCAAAGCGACATTTGGTGTAAAATTTGCTCTTTGATTTGAATTTTCGCCGACAATATTTTCCACAGCGATGACTTTGAAAACGTAACACTTTTCCTCTTAAGTCCTTATCAGTGGTACTATTAGGTATGTCACAAGTGGCATACTGTTCAATAAAAGACAGTACAGTCTCATCCGAGTCTATTCCAAATTTAGGAGCATCCTTGATCCATAGCAGCATATGAATATGAGGAGCACCTCTTGCTTGATATTCTTTTCTCCAAAAGAAATCCAGTACTTCACCAAGAGGCGGATTTTTCTTGTTAGTAATGAAAGACATCATAGCTTCAAATCTATGATTAAAATATCTGCAAACATTAACTGGATCTAATGAACACAGTTCTCCAGGTGTCTTGTAGTTTATGTTTTCTATGTTTGCATTCGCCTCCCGAAGAAATTCAATTAAATCTTCCCAAGCATACTCTGCACAGCTTAGAGTTAAAAACCATGTTGGTGCTCCTAAGTTTCTAAGCATGCACTTCAAATCTCCATGACGACGGTACCAATACTCATTAGTACCCCGCTGACAAGCCATTAAATTAATTAGATGTGAATCCAAAACACTATCTTTCTGTTGCACTTTATCCATAAATTCCTTTGCTGAAATATTTCGCAGATGTACACCACTTCTTAAGGTATGATTTACTGCATAAGACAGACCAGATAAGTCACTCTCAAACAGAAGATGAAACAAATATGGAATGCATTGGCGAAACCTTGGATCTTCTGCATATAATCTTGTTGTCCGGTACACAGATGCAGGAATCTGCATAGGTCGATAATCATATCGTGTACCTTCACCTGTAGGAAATGACTGTGGAAAACAACGACCTTCCAAACTTTCTTCCCAGACACTACTAGGATTTCCTTTCGCCTTTTTCATCTGAAATAATTCAATAGCATTCCCTATTGCTTCTTTGGAATGCAGTGGATGAACACTGTAATGTTCATAAATTTCTTCAGATCTGGATATATCAACTTTTTCAATTTGTCCACTAGACAAATCACTATCCTCTTCTTCACTTACATCTTCTTGTTCTACGTATACATCTTTGTAATACTTATTATTTTGCACTAAAAACAACGTTGCCTTTTTCACTTTCCTAACATCCACTAAATCTTGCCAGATTTTCTTACTCTTTGTAGGTACACCATTAACTAGAATAACTAGAGGTTCCTCTTCTACATTTTCAACACCAACTGTTTCCATATTTTTTTTTAGATCAAGAGGCAAATACACAACTCTACCCTTTAATCCTCTTAGTAAGTCTGAAGGATTTAATTTACCAGTCTTAGGCTCCATTCGAACAATAGCCTGAAAAGGATGTACACATTGAATCAGAATCGTCTCATAAGTATTTAAATCCATCAATTCTGATGGAATATTTACCAACTCTAGATTATTATGAACAGCTCTAGCAGGCATTTTATTTTCATTTAATTTATTATAACAATATTTACAAACAAGTTGCTCAAAACCCAAATCAAAATAGTTTTCCACCAACAAATAAGTTGCAAAATCTTTCCATTGTAAATTACTTCCATCTTCACTTTTTAAATATAAATCAACTAACCTCGTTTGACTTTTGTAATGAATGCGTCGGCAACAGACACAAGAAAAATTTGGTTTCTCACCTGCAATTACCTTAAACTTTATTATTTCCTGTTCAAAATTTTCAATATTTACATTTCCAACATTTTCTAACACATTTCCTTCTATAATTATATCAGCTTCTGCATTATCTTCCTCTGGACCAAAATAACTTACCTCAATTTCTGCACAAATCTTCTTAACATCTAATTCACATCCATACAAAAGAGCACTATTTAACTGTTTAAGTTTAAGTGCTGGACTTTTTGCATAGTACAACTTTCTCACTAATTTTCTCATTTTAGTATAATGCACTGCTAACATCCGGAAGTGATGAAAGACACTCTGGCATATTTTTTTAGAGAGACAAGCCAGAGAATGGCCTTGCAGACCTATTTTCTCGCGCACTCTGCATTCATCTAATTCTTGCAACATTTTAATTTTTTTTTTAGACTTTCTTTAGTGTACTTACGTAAGAAATTGCAAAAGAAATCAATTGAATCCTGTCGTACACTACAAATGCTACTACAATTCCAACTGTAAACAGGAGCATTAGGACATCCCTCTAAAGCTTCTCTAGCCATAACATCTTCTGCATTTCTAACCACAATTTTCTCTTTCTCAATAACACAACCATCCTTCACCCGATACGCTCGACCACAGATCGTTACTTTGAAAGTAACTCTCTTCATTAAAAATGGCTCAGAAGTCGAAGTATGCATCCACTTCCCAGAAAACACTTTACAAAAATTACTCCTATTTATGTGTCTCTTCCATTTACTTTTACCTTTGAAAAGTCAAATCGCCTTATTTAAAATATTTATTCTATTAAGTATTAAAATAAATAATTTTCTTTTTGTCTCAAATGCGCGCTCAACGATACCCTCTATATATAGTTTTTTTTTAAGAAAAGCAGATCTTCTTTTAGAAACTTTCTCCTTTTGTAATAAATTTGAAACGACTCTGTTGTAAAACATACGCTTCCTGATTTGGCTGAATTGATTACTCCGGGTTTTACTGTACAAACTTTCATCTTTCCTAATTCCAGAAACACTATTATGTTTGACTCCAGATCTCCTTTTAGATAGTGATATCGTTTTCTCCTTCTGAACTTCAATATTTACATTTTTCCTTCCCAAAATTCTTTTAAAAAACTTTTTAGTTTGCTTACCAGGAACACTTTTCTTTGTATCCGTCCTCTCATTCTTTGAAAATAATTCTGTACTTTTCTTCTTCAAACTGTAAGTCAGTTTGTAGAGTTTCTTTTTTTCAATTCTGGTCGGCATCTTAATTTAAAATTTTGATGAAATTGTGAATCTGTAAAACACAAAAATAATAAATATTATAGTTTACTACTAGCATATACCGTACAAATTAAAACCACACATTCATTTTCTAATAAAATACAGATAATAACAGAAAATCTCTGAACAAAGTAGTAAATCCTATAGTGAATTTTCCTTGTAAATTTATCACACTCTATATTTCTTTAAACTTTATAGACAATTTAAAAAATTTTTTTTAAAGCATACAAAAAGTACACTTTTTTCAAGAACTATCGGTAATCATAAGTGTTTTAATCTTTTTTTCTACGATCTCTTTTACACTTCATGAGAACATATCTTATCACTCTCATGAAGCACTTCATTGACGAAAATGTCAAGAAAACTATCATCACGAATGCTTTGCTATCATTTTTTTTTATTTATTCAAAAGTTCAAAATTTAAAAGAACTTCCAACATCAGTTCATCAGGGACTTCTTCAAGTCCATTGTCCTCATCTTCTATCAGCTCTAAATAGGCTGAATCTAAGGAAATGTCCATAAAATAATAATTTTCATCCGCTTCCTCTCCAACAACCGCGTCTAATATTTCCTCCATCAGTTCATTTACTATATCAAAATGAACTTCATTATCTTCTGAAAAATTCTCCATAGTAATTTTTGAATAAATTCTTCTTTATCCTTTTAAAAAAATATAGAGACTAAATTATATCTTTGTCCATAAGTGTATAACTGAAAACTACCTTTACTAATTTTTAAACTACATATAATTTTATAATCTCTAACTTAATAACTCTATATATTGTAAGATACCACATTCCTCTTGTTTTGAAAAATAAATTGGCAATATAACTCTAAACATTGACACTGTGCTATTTTTTCAATTAAATAATTACTGTTGATAAAAGACATTTCACTGTAAAATTTATTTTTAGATTTTCTAGATATTTGAAATATTTATTACCTGTACAATAATTTTTAGAGACCCATTTTTTTTATTTCATCACTACAAAGTGCAATATAAATTTATGCACTCTGAAGAAAAGGATCACACTATACAAACCATTTAATTCACTTAACAGATTACTACTTCCCACAGAGACTGTTCCATTTATGTTACAACAGCATACTCACCATGTCAATGTCTTAGCATATGCAAAATGTCTTACTAACCATGAACAACCACCTCATAATAAAGCTCTACATTAATATGTAAAAAAGTGCCTATACATAGCATATTCACAGATATGCAGGAAACATGAGCATTACATTTAGATCCATATCATAATACCTCTCTGTAAATAAAGGTGGAACACTGCCAAACATAATACAACAAGATTTCATAAATAATGAGCACTTCACAAGTATTAATTAAAAGAAACCTGAAAGAATTATACTCCAGTGATTTCTAAATCTGAACTCCTTGCAAAAGAACACATGTACCATGCTCATTAAAACATAATTTGAACTGTCAATAAAGAACCTCTCAAAAACATATGTAGTATAAGCAGATAGAACCACATGTGAAAAATTTAAGATAAAATCATGTTCTAAACATTTAAAAATTATTCTTTATTATTTTCATCACCACCCACAGAAATTGCCAAAGCAGAAAAAGGAACTCACCTGAAAAAAAGAATATATACTCTCAATATATGAATTCAAATAGCAGGTGGTTCCTTTCAGGCACCAAACACTCTAAAAATGGAAATAATAACATTTTATTAACTTATTACAAACTTATTTCCTACACAATATACAATGATTATAGCATTGAACAAGCATAACTAATAAGTTTCCCCAAATCCTCTACATTAAAAATAAATACAAAATTTCTCATTTATAAAAGCATTGTGCCACAGATATGTCACTTTTCCCCATGTTAAAATTCATGCACCTACAACAGTAAGCTTTCATAACTAAAAGGCCAAGTCACAAAAAAACAAAAGCCTTATTTATGAAAACATTGCGCCGCCACTGCGTCACTTTTAGCATGGGAAAAGTGACTCACGGGTGGCGCAAGGCCGTCATAAATAAGGCCCCATGTCCATAGACAGTGAAGTAGTGTGGCTCACTGGTTAGAGGCGGCAGACCCGAGAGCAGAGGACGGCCCGGGACCAGGGTTCGATTCCCGGCGCGGCAGGTTTCTGGACCAGGGTCAGCGGACTCGATAATTCTCTCGCCTCGGTGCCCACTCTGATCAGCGATCACACTCGGCAACTCTGGGCATTAGCTTGCCTCATCTTCACTAACGGCCCCACCAGACCGCCGGGATTGCCTGGTCTCACCCTGGAGATACCCATTAAGGGACCATCTCTCAGGGAAGCCAGGAAGGGTTTCGCAGCGGTCGAAGCGCCTTGGGACCCTACGGGTAAGTAGTGCGCTATATAAATGCCTATACATTACATTTACATAGACAAAAACTACAGGGCCAGCATTATACACATGCAAGCAGTACACTTGCACAGAACCACAAAACCCCAAGAGCCACCATGTTAATATATATCCTTAATATAATAAACCTCTGAGAACGGATACATATTTACGTGGCAGCCCATAACAGAAATTTGGCGTCCTCTGACTCTGATCCACTACCAAACACCCTAACCCCCCCCCTCCCTCTTCACTAAACTCCGCACTCCACCCCACCCGGACCCCCTATTACAAACCCCCTACCTACCCTCCCTGCCCAAGGCCACCATGAGCCTCAAACCGCCCCTGGTAAAGTTATAAGACACAGCATTACTAAAACTCAAAGAATAGGCAACAGGCAGATAATCTAAATAGTACATAAAGACACATATTTTTTACATAATACTTTTGAAAAACATGTCGTATTTTTTTAAAATCTATCATGCAACTGGCCCGCTAGAACCGCTTTCAAAACGTCAACTATAAACCTTTACATTTCATTTTTAAACCATACACTTTCAATTACATTTTTTTTTATTTACAATTCATGTAATGTTACACACCTTTTCTAAAATACACCAGTCCCTGTTATTTATAAGGATTTATTTTCATTCTTCATCAGTGATACTTTCTTAACAAATAATGAAAATCACTGTAACGTTTCAAACAACAATGCTAACGCAGTATAAATAACTCTCCCTTTGCTTTCCTTTAAGAATGTAGATTATGTACCCCACGCATGCGTTTCTTGATATTTGCATTTGGCAGCGAATACCGACCTTGAATCGGAAGACATGAACAAGAGCTCCATTGTCACATTTAAAACTGAACGTAGCATCTGCTCACACACATATCTTTCACTTAGCTAACATTCACAGAAAACAGCATTGGTGTAAAAAAAAATTGACCTTCCTTTACAACTTGCTCAAATGACTCCCTTATTTTTTAACGCATCCTCCACTTCAAGACAGGCTATTTTTTTGATAACTACTAAGCAATATTTAAGTGACTAGACTGCTAGAAAATTTATCAAGTCATTCTGCTCCTCTCCACTGCATAGCCGGCGACCTAATTCTGTGGAGTTGCTATACAACCGGCAGTGCTGCGCCGTTTCCTTTACCATCTTGGTAAATTCAAAATGGATGTCCCTCCAGCCTTCGCAAACGAGCCGGACCACTTAGAACTATTTCGACAGAGAATGCTTCTGTACTACGGCACCTTAGCACTCTCAACTTTGAATACTTCATATCGATTATCATTTCGATATTCGTATTTCACCTGTGTGCAGCCTGTATTCATTGCCTGAGCTGTGATTTCACGTGGGCCCTGGATTTATGTCTCTGCAATTTGGTACCTCCTGAAGCGAATTACAATCACCTCATGAATCCGTTACTTGATCATGAACAGCTTTGTTACAACGGAGGGTTTATGGCCTTTGCAGCAGTACAAGGAGTTCTGGGTCATTGGAATATATTCGCAGCGGTGCAAGATTTCCTAACAGAGAGCTACATCAAAAACCCACCAAGCTGCCCTCTGATGGTAAAAGACGCTCCGATAATGACAGATCAAGTATGCTCCTTTCCTCTTCTCAATTGGATGGCTGACATGTTTTCAGATAATAATAGTGATTTCCTGTTAGAAGCACTTGCTGCCTACTTTGCCTACACAATGGACGGTTAACTCTTTCCTAACAGAGAGCTACATCGAAAACCCACCGAGCTGTCCTCTGATGGTAAAAGAAGCTCCGATAACAACAGATCATGAGTACTGCTTTACTCTTTTCCATTGGATAGCTGACATACTTTCAAATGAAAAAAGTGATTTCCTGTTAGAAGCAGAAGCTACCTACTTTGCCTAAACAATGCTTCGATAACTCTTATGCAAGCCATTGACGTCCTCATTTCCTTTTGCTTCCCTATATTCTTCACGTTCTTTTCCATATTTTCTTATGAAGAACAGACCTATTGGCTTTACTAACAGTGGACATTATGATTTCGTGCTGGTTAAATTTTGGTCTTTTATGTGGACTACATTTTTTTCTTCAGCTACTCGATTTTCAACTTTATATTTTTACACTCTAATCTCAACAATTCTATTGCATATCTTATCTAAGGTTATTTCAAACGTACTCGATGCAAAACTCGCTAATATATGCTACATGTGCCCTAATTAGTGTGTACATTTTAAACGAGTTTTTTATAACTGTAAATGCCATTTCGCATCTCAACTGCTTATTTCCGCCTCACACGCCTCTGCTCCTTTAATTTTCTATAAAATTATTTTTTTTAAATACTTTACAGAAAAATATGTTCTTTCAACAATATTTCCATTGTTACTTGTGCTGTATTTCAAATGCAATACTGCAACCTTCAAAAGATATCTCAATACAGTAGTTCTCCTCAATACTGATTTGCGCACCATCCAACAGATTACATACATGCACCTCTCACCATTTTGTCGCTTTTGGCGCCTTTTTTTCCCCTCACACAGTAACATAACACAAACTTGATAGTGCTTCGCATGTAGACAGCTGATTGATAAAGTAATGATGTATAACCACTTGCATTTTTATATATCGTTCCTAAACTGAAAGGCCAGAGACCTTCTTCCATTTATTAAAATATAATATACTTCCTTATAAGAGTGTACAATTTTTTTTCCAAACTATATTAATTTTTCTTCAACTATAGCATTTGTATTCCATGTACTACTGACAATACCAGTTACTGTGTTTTTTGCAATTTCTGTACTCATATTACATAATGATTTGCCTTCAAAACAGTGCATTTCTGAATAAACATTTCAAATATTCACGTTTTCTCTTTTAATCCATAATCTCAACTGAAATGATTATATATTGAAAAACTATTTATGTGTTCCCCGTAACCTCAACTGTACTAACCAAGGACCTTATTTATGAAGACCTTGCGCCGCCGGGAAAAAGTGACGCACCGGTGGGGCAAGGCCTTCATAAATAAAGCCCTTAATGTTTTCTTTTCTCGACCTCACTTACTGATACTAGAACCTGCAAGCCAATTACGGCCCGTGAACTCTTTCTTAGTAGGTCGCGCACCGTACAGACAGTTGTACCTCTGTTAAAAAAAATTTATTACTGTTACCAAGCACCGCCACAGTTCCGCTTCACTCAGAGTTAATCACTGCTCCCACGCTTCTACAGGCCAGACGCTATGTCGTATTTCTCTCCTTATCACCCTTTCATCTCCACAATAACAAACAGTTCTCCGCCAGCCACCAGAGAACAGAGTCAGATGCAGAGGCACCAAAGAGTGAAATACAACATACCCTCTACTCTGAGAAAGCAACCAAGCGGTAATTGTGAAAGAAAACATTCAGTAGCGCTTTAAAAATACCAATGCAATTATATAATTATTTTTTTGAAAACGTTCCAATTACTTTGATAGGACTATCTGTGTGTGCCTCCACAGCAAACTTCCTCAGCCCGGACTGAAGGCAGACACACACAGACACACAGACAATAAGATAACACAGGGCATCAGAGATGGAAAACAGAAGGGAAATGAAGATGCAGTCAAACAGCAGGACTGAGTGAGATATTTATATGCTCCGTTTCCAACCTCAATGTACGAACACATTTACTACACAAATCTCTGTACAACCTCATGGTCAAAACTTTTCATTTTATTTCACTCGACCACCTCCCTCATCCCACCAGTGCAAACGGCGACCAGAAACCGCACTATAATTTTGACGTCTAACAGAAACTTTGTGAATACCTTAATCATTACCACTTTACCCCCCTTCCCCGTCCCTCTCGCCCCACCCCCACCAGTGCAGGCCACGGCCACCAACCAGCCTGAAATTTTGTCGACTGACAAAAAGTTTACGAATTCATTAACCATTAGCATTTTTTGACAACGGTATCACTAGTAATTTACCATTTCTCTCTCTTTCTGCATTATCTGTCTCTCTGCTAATATCATTTCTTCACTTCCTGAACAACTTCTCTCATTATATATAAACGCTTCAAAATTTCAAAAATAATCACTCTCTATATTAAAAATATTTTTTACTGCGTATTCAACATTTAAATGGAAGAACTTACTTTTAGAAATACAACACATTATGACAGCCAAAAATTAGTTATTACGTGGAAAATCAATCATTGTTTGTGATTAAACTATATTATACGGTACATGACAAAACAAATAGTTACACACTTACCTTTACCAATGCTTTGTACGATGTAGAACAGTGACAGTCACAAAACAGATATTCGTTTGCGGAACTCTGAATAATGCTTCTATCACTGCAACCAAAATTCAATGGCACAGATATCCAGTCAATACACACTCATATAACTCTCTTCAGCCAATCACATTTCCTCACGCAAAATTGTAAAATCAAATTTACATTTCAATTGGTTGTCCTTCACAATATTTTCAATCTCACGTAAGAGTCTGAGGTAATATGAATTTTTATGGTCAATTGTGTCCCCTAACGTAGACCCCAACGGCTCCATGTACGTGCTTCAAGTACATGTATGTTCCCTCCACAACCAGCTATGAAGACGCAAATACATTTGTGTCCAACGTTAACATGTCCTGTTTCAGATCCACCATGAATGGGTCGAATATTCAGTTCCTAAGTATGCCGTGCCACCGTCTTTACATGGTGCACTTTCACGTTTTCCTGGCTCTGGCGAGCTAGGCCCTGATTTCTGCCATCGAGCCTTTCTGCCTTCAGCCTCTGAAAGCTGCAGCCTGGATCTGCATCCCTGACCCTTACCCTACTCCCTGTGCGGCGAGCGGTGCCCGGCTCGGCCTGCTTGCCTGCCAAGACTGTATTTTGCCTTCAAGTTATCTGCTCCGCTCCTCGAAAATACATTCCTGTCTAGTGATTTAGGAAAACATCCCCCCAGCTGCAGAGCAAAGGGCCCGGCCTTACTGTCTCCGTGCAAGTAATTCATTGCTCCCGTTACCATGGTAGGCCCATGGCCCCCTCGCATTACACGTAGACACGTAGTCGCATACTAGCAGTCAGTATAGAATAGCCTCTGCCCGAGAGACCTTTCCTTCTAGATAATACAGTTCCTCAAACACAAGATATTAGATATGATTTGGGTTTAGGTTGTTCTGACACGCCAGACTCCTGTCTCCACGTATAGTGCTAAATGTCAAGTCCCCTTCACCCTCCAGTTCCACGTCAATCACACGTCATGCTGCTGCGCGCGCATCTCTGCCATATATTTCTGCTGACACTGCAGGATTCCTCTATGGATCCACCCATCTGTGACACTTTCATGTGACGTTGTCTAGCACACACCTCCGTGTACGCCCTCGTGCACGCCTTCTGTTACTTACATGTGTTCTTATCTCTTTTCTCTCAGCTGTTACGCCTTCTGTATCCATCACCATTACATGCATTTACTATATATATTGTACTCTGTTAATAAAGCTTTGTCTATCCCTTCCTGAACCTTCGTGGTGATGGAACATGATACCTGGTTCGAACCAATTCCATTTTATGGAATAAAACCCTTATAAACTCAGATGCCACGGACTCTGCCTCTCATTTTTTGATTGAGTTATTCTTATTGAACTTTACCGCATAGAAATTCCGCATAGGTAAATTTTATTTACCACATAATTTGGCGCCCGAACAGGGACCCCTCCCCCACCTTACGCGCCGGCGGTGCGTTGCAGGCCTAGTCCCCTGCCACAGCCGTGACGGACAATTACGCGTACCCGCAGGATTTCCTGTATCTCCCTCAGGCCAACGGAGGTGACTGAGGCTGCGATCGACACCCAGACGAGGCGGTGAGGAGTGCGGAGGATCCCGACCAGAGCCCAGCCGAGAGAGCAAGGTCCGAGGTGTTCAGAGGCCCACCAGTTCCGAAGTTCCGAAGTACCTACGTCACGAGTCGAGTCCAGTCCGGTCCAGTCCAGTGTCGAGTTTCCGAGGCCTTCCGTACTGTGCTTCCCGGTGAGTACCGTTGCTGGGGACGCATCTAGACGGGGGCATTAATTTGTGTCCGGTCAAGACGGGTTTGGGTACACAGACCCGGTCTGCACTGTTTAGCAGTGTATCTGTACTGTTTAGCAGTATATCAAGTATCCAGTTATCAAGTTATTGTTCGTTTCCGAAATGTTTTAATGTGTTTTAATGTCGTGGTATGAGTGATTGTTTGATTTTCATTACTGTATTTATTGTATTAATTGTGTCCAAGTCTGAGTAAGTATCAAGTATCAAGTATCAAGGTTCAGAATGCCACTGTTTTCTAAACTGAGACAGATAGGAACTAGGAAAGGAATACTCGAGGAAGCTGTTCCCATCCCACCCAGGGACACTCCCGGATATTTTATGTACCACAAACACGGTTTAGACGCTGTATTATATCTCGACTTGTGGGTGGATTACACTAAGGATTTAGCAGAGAATCAGAGATGGCCCGCTACAGGGACATGGGATGCCGATTGCATCATGAGAGTAGAAGAAGCATTATGGAAAAAGAAAGCCAGACAGTCACAGAAAGATGCCATTGAACTATGACGTAAAGAATCACACAGGCGGACAGAGAAAGCACTCAGAAAAGCAGAGAAAAGCAGAGAGGATTCTGAAAAAGCCAAAGAAAAAGAACTACTAGAGGAAGGAGAACGAGTTAGAATGGAACAACACGATAGATGGAGTAACGCAATTATGACAGGATTGTATCCAGTCCTGGCCGAGGGCCTGCCTAAGGCGACCCCGGAAATACCGAAAGATCTGTCCCCTCCATTGGTTCCGACTAAATTACGTCACAAGACCGCAGCAGACATTTTTATTTCATCCTACTTGGATGATGTAGCTCCTGCATATGCTAGTATGCCAGCCCGTGTGCCACCTGCTGACGGTAACCCGCCCCCTGATCATCAGCCTCAGGTCCGCAACAGCTTACCCCTCCCGGTCTGCTTCCTCCACCCTTACCTCTACCCCCTATTAATCCGATTAATCCTTTTGGGCCTGACACGGCCCTACAGACAGGTGATGCTCAAGCCTCCGCCTCAGGAGGTGCATCAGGAGGTTACCATACCCCGCCACCAGTACAGCGATTAACTATTAGAGAACTAGCAATGCAACGTACCCCGAGAGCAGTCCCAATTGAAAAGCTTAAAGAGTATCTTACAGACTGTCGATATGATCCGGTACCAGGCAAGGACGGTTGCATGATATTAGCCTCAATACGTATAAGACGTGCTGCAAATTTCTTAGTTCTATTTCCAGGAATGAAAAATCATCTAGACAGTATATATTGTTTTGTTCAGACTGGGGAAGGTCAGGAATGTATTCACGAGGCCATGGCACATCAGAAAGTAGACATTCAAAGTATGATTTTAAGATTCCTCATAAACTGTTTCATAAGAGAACGAGACCGGCCTGGTGTAAATAAAGAAGAGATGGAGGTTCTAACTACATGGGGTCAGAATATTGCAGACGGAAAACATGATAAAAAGAAATGTATAGAGGCCATGTACAGAAAAATCCGTAAAGAAATAATAGTATTTCATGAAAGAGAGAATGCTGAAAATGAAGCAGACAGTGACAAGCCTAAATCCTCAGAGGAGGATGAGCTAGAAGAAGACATAGGTACGGTAGCATATGTAGGAAAGGGTAGACCCTTTAATAAAACGTTACGTCCAGAAAGCAAGAGACTTTTTCACTCTGCTATGTCAAATCCGAAGACTTCTGAACATCTATTTCAGGCTACCGATAAAATACTTCAAGAACGAATGGGGTACCATGTACTCAATTCCATGGATGAACAAGAATTAGCCAGGTCAGCAGTACAATGGGCTGACAATCCTGATAAATATAATGATGACGCATTAGCGCAAACATTTTTGAATCTTTCCCCAGACGAACAGCGACTAGCTGGTATGTACATGATTCAGCACCTCCTTATATTGTATAAGAGCCAACATTCTTATCCAGGTCCCCTACCTGATGTACTAATAGAGTTACTCATGAATGAATGGAGAGGCCTGGGTACCGATTTAATTAAAGTAATTTTAGAACATCGACACAGATATAGTGCTTTCCTGAATCCACAGTTTGTTCCAGCTCCACCCCCAGAAAGGAAAATGTTTTACATAGACAGACAAAATCCCCTGCGAGAAGTACATCCAGTCAGGAATGATGATAACACCCTTACACGTGTGTGTGTATACACGCCCATAACTAAAATGGAATTATTGGAAATGAAGAAAATAGTGCCCAGTCATGATAAAGACCCTGCAGGTTTCCACCGTGAAATAAAAGACATGTTACTCATGGGAGATTATACCTATCCCGACATTATGAAAATATTGAAAGTGTTATTGCCTGCCGGTATTTACGAGAAACTCAAAGAAAAAGAATGGGAGGTGGGAGATAAAAAGATTGATTGGGCTGCATTAGAAACAGAAGAAAATGGCCGAACCCCAGGGTTGGGTCTTGGGGACAAAACTAAAGCATTACCAGGATTGTTAGTACAGGTCTTGCCACGGTTATTAGCAACTAAAAAGGAGGACTGGGATGCAATCTCAGCCTGCAAACAGAAACCCGACGAAGACACTAGTGATTTTTATTCCCGATTTGAGAAATGTTTCATTATTAATAGTGGCCTGAAAGCAAGTAGCGAGTCATACCCACACCTTTTTGTATTTAAATTAGTCGAGAATTCCCTGCCCCAAGTTAAGAATCGTGTACTGAAAGTCGAGAGCACATGGCAAGCAAACACGCCTTCACAAATGTTACAAATGTTACAGTACCACCAGAACAGAATTAGAGAAGAACATGATCACGAACAAAGACGTATGAAAGACACGAAAATGAAAATGCTAGTTGCTCAGTCAGTTTCAGCTGACGGTCAGAAAAAGGGTATGCCACAGTCCAATAATTCAGCAACTCCTGTTAAAGGGACATGCAACTATTGTAAACAGCCAGGTCACTATGTAAACGATTGTGCAGTCTTGAAACACAATATATCTACAGGTAAAACTAAAGAAAGACCACGTCAACCTAGACAAGACCAGGTCCAACAACACGTACCACAGAATGTACAGCCTATGCATGCTCCACAACAGGCAGTACAGACCGTAGCGGTACCACAGCCACAACCGATTGCCGCAACACAACATACCACTCAGCAGATGTACCAGTATGCACAGACTGATTATCCCGATTACCAGCGATACAAATGAAACAGCCTAGAGAGGGAGGTTGGCTTGCCTCTTATTGAGGTTCCTGTGGATCAAGAGGGTCCTTACGTACATAGTCAAGTATTAGGAAAAGATAGAAAGTTTTTGATTGACACAGGGGCAAGCAGAACAACAATCAGTCACGACGAGGTTCCAGGGGCACCCCTCTCAGGCTCACAGAATGTTTCCCTTGGATTTTCAGGAAAGCCTATTGTAAATGAAGTATCGAAACCAGTTCCTCTTTCAGTTGGTCCGTTGTCTCGCACTACAGATTTATTGCTCACAAAATCATGTCCAGAGAACTTATTAGGTATCAAGACACTGAAAGCTCTAGGAGCTGTAATTTGTTGTTCTCCGGAAGGAGTAAGATTATTTTTGCGTGACTTTAAGGGTCACTATGTGTTGAGAGATATTGATTCCAGATTACAGAATGTTCCTGCACATTTATGGGCACAAGGCCCCACTGATGTAGGTTGTATGCACATCACTCCATATCGTGTCACACTCAAGCCAGGAGTAGTACTACCACGAATCCGACAATACAAGTTACCACCAGATGCTGTAGTGGCTTTACTGAAAATCATTGACGAGCTCATTGCACAAGGAGTGGTTGTAGAAACTGACTCAAATCTATGTAATTCCCCTATCATTCCAATTCTTAAACGTACTGATCCGAATGCCCCTCCAGTCTATCGATTAGTGATCGATTTACGAGAATTGAATAAATGCATTGTGCCACAGTACCCTGTGGTTCCAGACATCTCTTCATTATTGACAGCTATTGATTCAGAGGCAACGTTCTTTACTGTAATTGATCTGAAGAACGCCTTCTTTAGTGTCCCAATTGATCCGGAAAGCCAATATCTTTTCGGATTCTGTTTAAATGGCCGAAGCTTCAAATTTGCACGCGCACCTCAAGGATTCACAGAAAGCCCCAGCATCTATAGCCAAGCATTGAAAAGACAACTTGACAGTATTCACATGCCTGACAACACTGCCCTACTTCAGTATGTCGATGATCTATTGATCACCGCCCGTAGTGAACCAGAATGTGAACAAGCATCATTGACAGTTTTACATTTCTTGGCTGACAAGGGACACAAGGTGTCTCCTTCGAAGCTGCAATTCTGTGTTCAGCAAGTGGTTTACCTTGGGCACTTGCTGTCCAAAGGGGGGAGACAGCTAACACCTGACCGTATCCAGTTAATTGTAAACATGTCACAACCCAAGACACAAAAGGAGGTACGGGCCTTTATAGGCCTCACTTCTTACTGTAGACAATGGATCCCTCAGTATGCATTTCTAGCCAAGCCACTCATACAGTTGACGACTCAGGAGGCAGAGACATCGACTGTCCTCCCTTGGACTCAGGAACACACACATGCTTTTGACGATCTGAAGAAAGCCTTATGTCAAGCACCAGTTTTAGCGACACCATGTTACAGCAAGCCTTTTACACTTTTTGTCACAGAACGTGAAGGTACTGCATTGTCAGTACTTACCCAGGATCAAGCAGGTTCACACAAACTGTGTGCTTATTTTTCTAGTACATTAGATCCAGTAGCCCAGGCTCTGCCTGCGTGCTTGAAATCAGTTGCAGCAACAGCTCTAGCAATCAGACAAAGTGATTCCATTGTGTTAGGACACCAATTGACAGTACAAGTTCCACATTCCGTGGAAGTCCTTTTAAACCGAACACAGAGTCAGCACTTGACTATAGCACGACTGACAGGTTATGAATTGACATTGTTTCAGCCACACATAGAAATCAGACGTTGCAATACATTGAACCCTGCTACACTTCTGCCATTAAGTGCGACAGACCCTTTGGCACATGATTGTGTTGAAGTCATTACCATTACGACGAAACCCAGACAAGACTTGACAGACACTGCATTACCAGATCCAGACCTGACACTTTACGTGGATGGTTCATGTATGAGAAACAGTACAGGAGAGTTAGTGGCCACATATGCAGTAACGACAGAAACTGAAGTCATAGAAACGAATCGTATTGACACCCTGTCAGCCCAAGCAGCAGAGCTCATCGCTCTGACTCAAGCCTGTATTCGAGCCAAGAATAAGAAAGTTAACATATATACAGATTCACGTTATGCCTTCGGAGTCGTACACGACTTCGGTGTACTATGGCGAGAGAGAGGTTTCTTGACCTCTCACGGAGCCAAGATCCAGCACGGTCCCCTCATTCAAGCTCTGTTAGATGCAATACATTTGCCTACAGCGATATCCATCATGAAGTGCAAGGCACATACGAAAGTTACAGATACCATTTCCCAGGGTAATGACCTGGCAGATCGAACGGCCAAACATACAGCTCAGACTCAGACTCACGCAACTGACCTGACAAAGACAGTAGTCCTGACACCGACACATTGCATGACAGTTAGGGATCCCGCCCTAGATGTAATTGACATACAGACACATGCTACCCCAGACGAAATCAAGAAATGGACTGAACTAGGAGGGATCCAGACAGAACAGGGATGGATGATGAAGGGGAAAGCCACATGGTTTCTCCCCGACTCTATGGTTCAAGTTATCATTAACACAGTACATAGTCCTGCACATTTAGGAGAAAAAGCCATGTTAGACAGTATTCAAAACCTTTGGTTCAATAAGCATTTACGAGCAGCAGCCAAACAGAAAGTGCGTACTTGCATGATCTGTTGTCAGTTCAATCCAGGTAAAGGCATTCCCGTAGAGCAAGGTGGATTTCATCCTCCCGATCACCCTTTTGAAGTCCTCCAGATGGATTATATCCAGATGGAACGTTGTCGAGGATTCAAATATGTCCTCGTAGTTGTATGTGCACTTTCCCGATGGACAGAAGCATATCCAGTCCCAGATTACACTGCTCCGACCACTGCCAAGCAGCTGGTACGTGAATTCTTCCCCAGGTATGGTTTGCCCCGTATCGTATACTCAGTTAATGGTCAGCCATTCTCGTCCGAGCTAATGAAGCCGGTATCACTCCTGCTAGGTTATCAGTGGAAGTTCCACTGTGTCCGACATCCCGAGGCAGCAGGTCTCGTGGAACGTCATAATCAGACCCTGAAAATTCGCCTTGCAAAGATCTGTAGAGAGAAAGGCGTTGACTGGATAGTAGCTTTACCAGTTGCACTCTTTTACATGAGAATGATAGCACATTCAAGAACAGGGCTATCCCCGTATGAGGTGGTCTTTGGTAGGCCACCGAATATGTGGGGGACGCCTCTGCCTCGTAAAATAACAGATGTTGACTGTAATATGCTGACAGATTACCTTGCCTCCTTGATGTCTGCACTACAATCATGTCGTTCACAGGTAGCTGCAGCCTTTCCCGACAACACCGAGGTGAAGCCACACGAGATCGTCCCTGGAGAATACGTTTTTATCCGGAATTTCGACAGGAGGAGTCCGCTGGAGCCCCGTTGGCAGGCGCCGAAGCTTGTTTTATTAACAACAAGGACAGCAGTAAAAGTGGAGGGCCGCAAGGGCTGGCTCCACTCGAGTCATGTGAAGAGACACTATGGACTACAGCCAAAACTAGACTCCCAGCCCTGCCCCCTTCCAGAGACTGATACTAAACTCCCCCTGGTAGAGAAAACTCCTTCTCAAGAATTTCGCATGAAGTTGAGGTCTAGCAAGTCAGACAGTTTAATTGTTTAAGTCCTCCCCTAGGTGAATCGGTTAGACAAGTTCCTGACATGTACCGACTAGACCCCAATAGAGAGAGAGATAGACAGAAACAGATCAAGAAACATGAATATTGTAAATCTCTCCGTAGTCACTGCATTGTGACATTATTGATTATGTTTTTTCTGAGTCTTATGATTATTGCTGCAAGCATATTGCTACACATGTACTTTCCTATTTTCACACGTGCGCATTCTTCTTCAAATAACACTGCCGAGCATACTTTCAGTGAATTGCCCCCGCACGAGTTATCTTACCGACTTGCGCTGCGCAACAATACATTCTTCAGTATGTTACATCATTCCCATCAGACCAGCAATGCTACCAATTGTTGGATATGTGGCCGACTCCCTCCCTATCAGAAGTACAAGGGAGTTCTGCCCCTCTTTCCGTACCCATTCACACATAATGGTTCCTGTGGTGCATGGTTTAGTCTAATGAATTCTTTAGATTCTGATTCCGTGGTTTACCAGGGCAATTGGGTATGGGGAAATCTGAACACAGTTTTGCATAAAATATGTTTCCCTGACAAGGAGGGTCTTCCCCAAAGGACAGGGACTGATCTAGAAAACGAAGTATATGGATTAGGTAATTTTACACTTAACCTCATGATTCTGAATGTCCAGTCCGAAGCCGAACCAGTCCTGCCCGCAATGTCAGTATTACCAGTCAAAGGTGAATTATGTGTCAGAAAGAATGGTTCCGTACACCTAGGTCATAGTCAATGTACTACTGTGATCGAATTCAGTGATAAAGGCAAGTCTACATTCAAAGCTTCCCGTCATTCCTATTTCATTTGTGGTCATACAGCATATATACGCTTACCTCTAGATTGGGATGGTACTTGTTACATTGCGTTCCTTCTGCCACCTGTTTTCCTAGCTCCACCTGATTATCATAGGGAACACCATCTAGTATACAATAGATCCAAGAGAGATCTCCCGATTGTCGACTACACTGAAACGGCATGGGAGCAGTATACAGACTTCAATAAAGGTTTCTTTCCCTATTTAGGTGATGTCTTTAATAGTAAACTGATACGTAAATTAACCAGAACCCTCGAAGCAGTAGTGAATGAAACTACTTCCGCCCTAGGCAACTTAACGGAGGAGCAGTCTGCTATGCGGATTGTTGTTCTTCAAAATCGTCTTGTCCTTGACGTCATCCTGGCCGATAGGGGCGGAGCTTGTAGAGTCATCGGATCGAGTTGCTGTGTTTTCATTCCAGAAAACGCACCATCAGTATATAGAGCCATAACCCGTCTCCACAAGATGGCAAGTCAGATACACCAGAATCCAGGCACCTGGACTTGGTCCGGTTGGTTCTGGAGCGTGTTATCAGCCTGGGGATGGAAAGTCCTATCCTTCCTCGGAATAGCCCTTCTCATAGTGTTCAGTTGTTGCCCATGTCTGCAGTGTGGTTCAGCGATTTGCGGCTTGAGCGGCACATCATGTATTCCCCATTCAAGTTCACATTCTAAATCCCGCCAGAAAAAGGAAGAGCAAATGATGTTATATGAACAAATTGATGGATTAATGAAGATCGATATATCATGAAGGGTCCGTAGGGGACAAGGAGGGAATGAGGTAATATGAATTTTTATGGTCAATTGTGTCCCCTAACGTAGACCCCAACGGCTCCATGTACGTGCTTCAAGTACATGTATGTTCCCTCCACAACCAGCTATGAAGACGCAAATACATTTGCGTCCAACGTTAACATGTCCTCTTTCAGATCCACCATGAATGGGTCGAATATTCAGTTCCTAAGTATGCCGTGCCACCGTCTTTACATGGTGCACTTTCACGTTTTCCTGGCTCTGGCGAGCTAGGCCCTGATTTCTGCCATCGAGCCTTTCTGCCTTCAGCCTCTGAAAGCTGCAGCCTGGATCTGCATCCATGACCCTTACCCTACTCCCTGTGCGGCGAGCGGTGCCCGGCTCGGCCTGCTTGCCTGCCAAGACTGTATTTTGCCTTCAAGTTATCTGCTCCGCTCCTCGAAAATACATTCCTATCTAGTGATTTAGGAAAACATCCCCCCAGCTGCAGAGCAAAGGGCCCGGCCTTACTGTCTCCGTGCAAGTAATTCATTGCTCCCGTTACCATGGTAGGCCCATGGCCCCCTCGCATTACACGTAGACACGTAGTCGCATACTAGCAGTCAGTATAGAATAGCCTCTGCCCGAGAGACCTTTCCTTCTAGATAATACAGTTCCTCAAACACAAGATATTAGATATGATTTGGGTTTAGGTTGTTCTGACACGCCAGACTCCTGTCTCCACGTATAGTGCTAAATGTCAAGTCCCCTTCACCCTCCAGTTCCACGTCAATCACACGTCATGCTGCTGCGCGCGCATCTCTGCCATATATTTCTGCTGACACTGCAGGATTCCTCTATGGATCCACCCATCTGTGACACTTTCATGTGACGTTGTCTAGCACACACCTCCGTGTACGCCCTCGTGCACGCCTTCTGTTACGTACATGTGTTCTTATCTCTTTTCTCTCAGCTGTTACGCCTTCTGTATCCATCACCATTACATGCATTTACTATATATATTGTACTTTGTTAATAAAGCTTTGTCTATCCCTTCCTGAACCTTCGTGGTGATGGAACATGATACCTGGTTCGAACCAATTCCATTTTATGGAATAAAACCCTTATAAACTCAGATGCCACGGACTCTGCCTCTCATTTTTTGATTGAGTTATTCTTATTGAACTTTACCGCATAGAAATTCCGCATAGGTACATTTTATTTACCACAAGTCACCCATCACCAACTGCCATCTCCGGCTGTTTCCATGGTAACGCCTCATTCTGCACCTGGCTGAAGGCACAGGTCAAAAGTTCATGTCTCAACGTTCTACAGCAAACTAAGAATACTGTTTTCCCTCCAGAAACACCTGCCAATCCACAGCTGTTACATGTCTTTTTTTTTCACACCCAATAGTACTTTTCGTTTAACATAAACATTAACATGCAACGTACTCTTCAATCTCCACTTATTACAATCAACCAATCATTTTTATTTTTTTAACCACACCCAGCCTCATCCTTTTTTTTTTATCCTGACTTTCAGCTTCTAACTACCATTCCACTTCCAGAACCGATCGGAGGATGACTACAAATCCCTTGAAAATGAAGGTCTGGCTAATAGGACACAGTTATATTCACTGGAGTGAAAAATATGCAGTAAGCAGACAAATTTGCAACCTTGGATTACCAAATGTACACATAACGTGGATTGGCAAAAGAGGATTGAAATGTCACCAATTGATTCCATTGGTGAAAACTTTTATGCATCTCCCAGAACCAGACCTTATAATTGTGCACTGTGGTGGGAACGATCTAGGCACAATCACTGGGGTAGGTCTGGAAATGCTTCTAAAAGACACCTTTCGACAATTGATGACACTTTTTCCTCGAACTGCCTTGGTATATTCCAATATATGCCAAAGACAGAAATGGAATTGGTCCAATCAACATTGTGCACAAATTGAGAAAGCAAGGAGACATGTAAATAAATCTGTTTCTGCTTTCCTCAGAGATTATAGCATGGGTTCTATTTACCACAACAACTTGCATTACCACATGCAAGACGTCTATAGGCGAGACAGTGTTCATTTCACGAATGAGGGAAACAGAATCTTCCTCTGCAACATCAGGCTCTGCATCGGTACTTACTTATGAATGCAGAAAACACTCAATTAACACAAGGGCTCTTTTCAGAGCCACCTTATATCTAAGCACTCAAACTTCTGATTTATCTCCATTTTCACACTCTTGTAAATAGGTGTGCGCGACCGGGTGCGCGCACCCCGCAACTTAAAAAAATATATATATACATCTTTTCGCGTTTAAGGGCCTTACTGCACACCCCGAGAAAACCTACGCAGCAAGACTATCTCTACCTTCTCCCCTTTCCATGTTTCAACGCTTTGAAATGAACAATATATTTACTCGCAGTGACAAAATGGCGGTCAACACTTCCTGATTTTCTTCGAATCGAACGTTAACAGACGTCACGCAGCAAAAAAAAATCCGCTCACGCGCAGCCGCCTGGGTGCGCGCACCTGTGCGCGCCTATAGATATATAATTGACTTTAACTTTAATTTTCTCAACAACTACTGAACGGATTTACACCATTCCAAAAAAAGCGTAATCTGCGAACCGGACACTACAGTTTTGCCAAATTTCTTATAAATCCATTCAGCCGTTCGACCTGTAGCCGAGTCTAAAGGTCCTATGGAAAATAACATGGAGAAAACACGTTTTGGGACCCCCCTTATATCTCAGCCCCCACTTGACCAATCCCCCCCAAACTTTCCGGGAAGGAGCGCAGCGGACCGAGCCATCTTCTTTGAGAAATTCGCTAAGATTCTTCAACCAGGGCCAAAGTTATTCCAAATAGAATGTTGAGGATTTCCTATGGAAACTAGGTCCTAACTATAACTACCTACTGGCGACCACCAGTAGGTAATATATATATATATATATATATATATATATATATATATATATATATATATATATATATATATATATATATATATATATATATATATATATATATATATACACATATATATATATATTTATATGTATATATTTATATATATATATATATATATATATCTCCAAAGACTGCAACTCCAGCTACTTCCACTACAGCGGCGAAGAAGGAGAAACGGACCACTTCATTCAGGCAAGATGTTTATTTAACCATTACATCCAGTACAGCTATGGCAGATGAAGCGTTTCGGGCTCGAGAGCCCTTGATCACATAGAGACTGTGTGTAAAATCATCATTTTTGAATGCTGCTATGTATCCGTCCAGATCACAAGGTACAGTCACATGAGAATAGGGCTTAAAGGCAGACTTGTGTCATGAGACTACAAAAAAAATGTCTTTGTTTTTGTATGTTTGTATGTCTCCTGCCGAATATTGCATTTATGTGTCATATTGACCATTTAAGCCCTAATATAATGCCGGGTATCCGAATACATGTGATTGCAATTTTGAAAAGATGGTGAATTGAATAATACAATATATGAATAAATGATAAAAGGAAAACCATATTAGGCAGCAATGTTTACATGACACCAATCTATGTTGGAGTCTCTTCCTGTCTAGCCACTTGATTCAGATCCACATTTGCATCAAAATCCCATATTCACAAGTTAATTTGACAACCTTTAACTTACATTCCTTTTACTCATAGTTTGTGGGTAATATTTGCTGTCTACAGCATTGATTTGGGAAGCGAGGCCAGTCTCTGGTATTATTATGCCGTATGCCCTAAGAAAGATACACAACCAGCCTGCACCAGTGTTTGACCTTCAAACGACTGTGACTTCGATGCTCCCTCAAAGTGCAGAATCTCCACGTATATGATGCTCACAGATTTTATGTTCTGTTTCCTAACAATGGGGCCGATTATGATTGCGGTTGTCTGCATCCTCTGGGCCGGCGGAAGCCACAGTCGGCCCGGAGGATGCAGAAAAACCGCTGCAGAGCCTCCAAAGACCCACCGCCATATTAGGACGGCTGGTGGGTCTTGAATTCTGTCCGCCGCTTTTCCGCCGTGGTCGCATTACGAGCGCGGCAGAAAAGGGTCACGGACGGACTCCGCGATGATAATCGGGCCCAATGTTTCGAGAAAAACAAGCATTGTGAATTCTGAAACATAAGAATATTCTTCCACATCTGGTTAAAACTATTGTTTCGTCCTACATATATTGTACAAAGATATCATTTAAACTACTAATGCATATCAACCCATAAAACGTTCTAAAACGATTGTTTGGACCTACACATATTGTGCAAATAAAGAAATGCAAAAATAATTCAAATAGCAGCAAAAGACAAAGCACATGACACTGGATCGTCTGATTCTTTTCATTGGCTGTTAGTTTTCTTTTCTCCCGGTTCTTTATCGGAACAGAAAACCAGCCTGTCCGAGAGGACCTGCTATCTATCAATTGTTGATGTTTAGTGCATTTTTGGGCAATAATGCGCCCCATTATTAGAAGGGACAGTACTGACTTATTCAGCCTGCTGGGGGATGCAGATGAAGACATCCTATCAGCGTAAGCCAAAGGAGCAGCAAACTCAGTAATTCAAGGGAGTTTACATTATCAGTCAGACCCACATTAAATGAAGCTAATTTAATGTAAAACATATTTGATCATTCGCCATATGTTGATAGAGAATATAAGATTCTTATGATTCTAAAATAACTCTTATGCATTCAAAAATAATTTAGTGTGGTTACAAATAACGCGTGTCAGTATGATTTATTGGTATTTTGAATGTACTAATGTATAAACATGTTTTAAATCAAAGTATTAAAAACTTATTTTAGGCGTATACCATTAGTAGATATGTAACATACATTCTCTGAAAGTTTCACGAATAATCCATTAATTAGGAATGTGTAACACCTTTTCTTATTTTGTCATTTCAGTGCACATGTTTACACATAAAAGGCACCATCATATTCAGGTTAAACATTGATAATGAAATGGTTACTATTAGCTACACACACATATAAAATAATAAGGAAATATTGGAGATAAAACTCCATAATGTGAGGGTTCACTATTTACACATTTCCAGCACACGTTAAGGTAAAATAGTACTTTCAATTAATAAATCACAGTCTATATTATTTACACAAATTATATTGACTAACCTACATTGTTCTCTACATGCTTTTACAATGCAGTAACTACATTTATCTTGTCTTGTCTATTTTCTTGAACTTGAGTTGGTACACATTTATTATTTTACCCTCAGAAATGTAATGATGCAGTTCCTCCTGTCTTTGAAAGTTTAAATGTGATTCCCACTCTCACACAACCAAATTGAACTTCATATATGTTTTATTGATTTATAGTTCCCTAGGGAAGAGGGGGGGGGCTACAGACACATAGATTGTAGTTTCCCATAATGTTAGAGGAGCAGCAAAATGCATGAGGCTGGAGAAGAATGTTCTGGATACTCCGTTATGCAAAGTTGCAGGTTAAAATATGGGTATTCTGAGAAACTGGATAAATAGAGGACTACAAAAGAAACAATTACTCATGCCTTAATTTCTCAAAAGATATGGGTACATAGCACACCACAAGTCCTTAATCTGTGGAGTGATTATGAGGCATGTGGGGGCATAATATCAAGCCCAATTGTGCCACTTTAGCAGCCGTTTTCGGCCAAAAAGCTGCGATTTAAATTTCGCTTAATTATCAAGGACACGCTAACGCGTGTTTCTTTGTGTGAGCAGACGCCTTTTCTCCACTTTGCATGTCAGCGATTATCATCGCTAATAACATGCAAAGTGGACGTTCCTCACAGAACAACATGGGTAAACATCGCTAAAACTGCATCACGATATTTACAAGGATGCCCCAGACCTGCAAATCGATGATCAAAGTTGTGCTAAGGCCCCTTTATTGCAGGATTTTAAATCCTGCTATTAATCCGACTTAGCCATCTGTAACATGGTAGGTGGATCTCAGGGCTAAATCCACACCGGCCTATTATTAATGTTTACATTATCGCAGGTCATTTTTCGCTGCTTTTCCCATGTTAATGTATGTAATCACCCTGTATCGCTGGATTTCACATAGCCTGGGTGAAAAGCGTTAATAATACTTCGCTAACCCGGCGCTGAAATCCAACAATAGAAGGCAAAAATAAAAATCGACCTTTTTGATAGGAAACCCCTCACTCACCACCTAGTGGTGACTTGCTTCATCATCGGGGTCCACCCTGGTGACCTAGCGTCACCAGGATGTGCTTCGACACCTGGGTTACAGTGGAGCAGGTGTGACTGTTTGTGCAAAAAAAGGTGTTAAAAATTGTCCTGGTAGTCTTAAAAACAATCTTTATTACAAAGTAATCAGAACAATGTTTAAAAAATTATTGGCGAGATATACCTTGGTGAGTTACGGCCAAGGTATCTCTATATGTGTGTGGGTGGCTTGGTCAACATGTTTCTACCTTCAGGGCAGTAGCCCGGTATTCTTCAGGACCAAAAACAGGTGGATGGGGGGTGTGTGCCCCCTAAAAGGCACACCCTCACCTGATCCCCTGTGAACCAACTGGAAAAGTTACCAGCGGTAGATGTGCTCTTTTAAATAAAGAGCAATGTCTGGTTGCAAAAAAAGACCTGTGGGGGGAAGTAAAAGAGTACCGGATTCAGTAGAGTTTCTATACTTTCCTGTTACGTCGTGCGGTGTCTCTGTGAAATGGATAATCATGCCAAGGGACGTGCCCTCCGAGTGATCAAGTATAGTGTTCAATACGGGTGGTTGGCAGGGGAGTGTTATCCGAGTGTGCACTCTAGTAATAAGGTGCTTAAGTTTGTCATGCAGTACGTTATTATTGCCTTCATGGAGATATATATACAAACATGCATTTCATTTCAAATGCATACATACTTAATTTAACATTCGTCTCATTCAACCATCTATTGTGCCCGGTGAATTTCTATGGGCGTCTCTAGGTGGGCGTGGCAGGTAGTGGCATGTCCTCGTATGTCCAATGGTACTAGGTAGTGCCCAAAATTATACTAGATTGTGCCACGATTTGTATATTTTTAACAGACAAGACACACAAACAAAAAACATGTAGGAGTGCACATAGGTTTCATGGTTCGAACATGGGGCTTACTTGTTTTAAGCCTTTTGATTACTTCAACGGGCAGGGGGTAGGGTCTTTTAACCACCAAACCTAGTTCTGAAAAGGCGCGAAAGGTATGAGTAAAAAGAGCGCAGGGTCCGTAAGGGATCGCACTAGTTGTCGGTTTTGGGTTCCATCTCATTAAGGAGCAAGGCGATGCATTTTACTTACAGTTGGCGGGAAATAAAGCGGCCATTCACCTACTCCTCTCCTCCTCTGCTCGGCTAGTAGTGCCGTGTGGGAGTCCTTCCGTTAAATGAGAAACTCTCTTCCGGGAAGGGCGTGGTGCCGTGCGCCGGAGGGGGAGGGGTTACAGGGCGGTGCCTGATGACGCGGCGAACGCGTATGTTTGTAAACAAAGCGCGTCCCGTTTACTAACCATCCAAGGGGTGGTGCGGGGATGTTGGATATTCATTGAAAATGAATATTAGTATCTAGATTTTAACATCAGAATCTGGTGACACGGAAACACGCAGATGTTAGTAAACATAAAGCGTGTTCCGGAGTGAAGTGCTTGGAATAGTTTTAAGCGCATGAAGAAGCGGCCCTTAGTAATAGGTGCAACTAGACGATACTCATTGATGATGAGTGTCAGTGCCTGGGTTTAGTATCAGAATCTGGTGACGTGGGAACACGCAGATGTTGGTGAACATAAAGCGTGCACCGGAGTGGAGTGTTTAGAGAAGTTTTAAGCGCATGAAGAAGGGGCCATTAGTAGTGGGTGCAGCTAGATGAGGAAGGTCACCCTACATTATGCAAGTTTTTAGTGCGTAGAGACATAATGCCTTTTGTACAGAGTAGTCGAATTGCCCCATTGTTAGCCGGTGGGGCTAGGTGGAGGAACAAACAACTACAGTAGTACAGCTCCTTATCGTGGGATATATGAGCTCAGTTAGTGGGTCATTTAAGCACACTGGCCCATGGGATATTGTCATTGAGTCCAACTTTGTGCGTGGAAAGTCTATAAATCCACCTCTGTTCTTTCTCATATAGGCGTGACTGCATGTTTGTATATATATCTCCATGAAGGCAATAATAACGTACTGCATGACAAACTTAAGCACCTTATTACTAGAGTGCACACTCGGATAACACTCCCCTGCCAACCACCCGTATTGAACACTATACTTGATCACTCGGAGGGCACGTCCCTTGGCATGATTATCCATTTCACAGAGACACCGCACGACGTAACAGGAAAGTATAGAAACTCTACTGAATCCGGTACTCTTTTACTTCCCCCCACAGGTCTTTTTTTGCAACCAGACATTGCTCTTTATTTAAAAGAGCACATCTACCGCTGGTAACTTTTCCAGTTGGTTCACAGGGGATCAGGTGAGGGTGTGCCTTTTAGGGGGCACACACCCCCCATCCACCTGTTTTTGGTCCTGAAGAATACCGGGCTACTGCCCTGAAGGTAGAAACATGTTGACCAAGCCACCCACACACATATAGAGATACCTTGGCCGTAACTCACCAAGGTATATCTCGCCAATAATTTTTTAAACATTGTTCTGATTACTTTGTAATAAAGATTGTTTTTAAGACTACCAGGACAATTTTTAACACCTTTTTTTGCACAAACAGTCACACCTGCTCCACTGTAACCCAGGTGTCGAAGCACATCCTGGTGACGCTAGGTCACCAGGGTGGACCCCGATGATGAAGCAAGTCACCACTAGGTGGTGAGTGAGGGGTTTCCTATCAAAAAGGTTGACTTTTTTCCTTTTTTCTTTTGCCAAACAATTCACCCTCCGAAAGTGTTTTCCTTCAAAAACCTGACGCTGGGGATACTCCTTCTTTTTGTTTGCATAAATATTCCTACCAGGGGAACAGGAGATATCTCTTGTCACTTCCCAAGTGACATTATCCCTTGCTCTCTCAATTGTTTTCAAAAAAAAAAAAAAAAAAAAAAAAAAAAAAAATCGCACTATGCGCGATTTGCGATAATTATCACATGTGCTTGATAATATGCCCGTAGTTTGTTTTTCTATAGCCTGTTTCTTGTGGAAAAAAACTTGCGTGGCAAGTGATTAACTGATGCTGGACAGTAGCGGTAGGTCCTGTGACGTCTGGGAGAGCACTGACTTGGATAATAAGACTGAGGTCATGAGCAAGCTGTTTTGCTTTCTTGAAGCTGTTGCCAGGAAATATGGATCGGTGGTTTCTTGCGTGGAGTATGGAGTAGTACCAGATCATGCAACCTCAATAAGCACACTGACTTACGGTGTAAGGCTAACCGGGTCATTTATAGTTGATAGATGGCGTGTCTCCCCTATTTAGTGTATATATCCATGTATACAATCTAAATAGTCAGGCTGGATGGTTGATGATAATTGGTTGATATCTTTCATTTAAATAACCCCTTAAGTCACTGAGCATGTTGGTTGCCCTTTTTTAAACTTTTTCTGGTTGCAGGCCATGAATGGCTGCTGTTACGGTGTAGCATTAGGTGAAGTCACCTCCTCGAGAGCACTGGCTTATGATGCAATAGACGAGCTTGGGTCAGCTCAAATGTGTGGTGCGCACTTGTCAAATGCTCAACACCTGAACAAATGTAAAAGCTGCTTACTGCCCTAAGCAACCATTAAGCAGTGAATCTCTCTTGCAGTGCATGGACACTTGATCATTCATGTAAATTAATGGAGGTACTCTCTAGGCATATTAACTCAAGTCAAGTCAAAAGAAACTTTATTTCGATTGATTTTACAATCATTAACTCAATTAATAGCTAGAAACTTGGTGGTGAGAATAAACTTTTTATCTGAGCTGATGCAAACTGTTATTGACACTATATTGAAGCAATGGTTGAATGACTCTGAGCAAAGCAAAGCAATTATTTTATGGCGGCTGACCAAAAATCCATCCTCTGTGTACTTTTTTTTAATGCTGATGATATGGGCTAGGGCAACATCCAAAGCTCCCTGTAGCCATCTCTGAAAACGAGACTGCTGTTAATATCCCACCAGTGTTGAATGATTCTTCTCTTCTATCATTCTCTTTAGGATAAAAAAAAGTTCTAGGCTACATAATATTTTGACTTTGTAAAAAACACGATGCATACTAATGACCAAAAATGTTCTAACTATTGAGGAAATTAACATTCGACTATTTTCCACCTCAGCATCAAAATCCATTGATATCTTAGCGTTTTGGGATTATTTAGCATTTAATATTCTGTGCTATGTTAAAAAGTATTCCATACATTTCCATAGGAGAATATTCATTGACAATGTGCTGTGCTACAGAAATCATACATTGAATCCATAATAATTGTCCTTGTGTACTCTGGTTTGCCTTTTTTCTGTAGCTACATCATGTCGGATGAATATATTTCCTACAAAGGCTTCTTGTTTCACCCCTTGTCAAGCAACGCAACAAGTCTCAACTTTACAGAAAATGAGTTCCAGGTATTGGATGACGACGTCTTCAATATAACATACCCGAAGACAGGTATGTCTGAACTTGAATTATATCCTTTGGAAATTCTTTTTTTGCTTAAATTACTTCTCAAGTTGTGGTATTTGTGTTGGCATGAGTAAAACTGAATAAACTACTATATAGTTTCAGAACTACAATAATTTCCAGAAGACTTATCTTTTGAGAGAACTTAAAAAATAGTTTGTTCCAAGTTCATATTTGACTCAATCAACAGAGGAGGAAAGTTAGATTAAATGGCTTTAATGATTTGAATGTATGAGGTCACATTTGTTTTGTGATGGGAATCTCCCAGGTAGATGGTGGTGAACTATGCTTTATTTCATAAATAGCTAAGACCACACTAGACTGAGCCTATTTACAGTCGAGAGTAACAAGATCTCATCATTCTTAAGCCGTAAATTACCTAAAACACCATATCTCCTTAATGTGCTGTCCCCCTTGAATTTCACTTTAGAAACATGTTTCGTAAACAATAGTGAGTGTATTCACATCTGTACACATTGTTTTGTAAATTAGAGACTTATAGAATGGAGATTGTGTGGGCTAATTTGATTGTTAACAATCATGTAAACCACAGCCTTTGAAACTCAAACCATATTCATACCAGTGTTCTAGAGGCTGGTGAGGTGCTAACAGATAAGCTCACAAGATGCTGGCAAACAGCAATGGCCACTAAAAGATATGTAGGTCAAATGGAGAGGAAAGGATTGTTAGAGGTTTTTAAAAAGTTGATATTCAGAGTTATATATTTTTGTTATTATTAATGATCCGTTTTCCTGTTTTGCATACTTAGCAGTTTCCTTTGAAGGCTTGTTCGAATTGCCAGTGTTTGCTGATTAGAATCATAATTCAGTATGTATAGAATTTGATCTTTTCATCGTAAAACAGTAACTTTATTTTGTGTAGTTATTCTGCTTGGGATGGAGAAAGAGCACTTTTGTGTAAGTGCTGTGTGGGTAGTGCCTCAGCCCTGCAAGTGCATACGCATGGAGGAGATTCTATTGGCTGACTGCTACTCTGATCTTGAGGAGCTTTATGAGCACTATGCAAGCTTCCCCTCCGTGAGGTTTAGGAGGCAGCTATGGCAGTTTGGTAGCATTCGTACAGTTGTATGTTGTTTTTGACATACGTGACATAGGCATGCTACATACATGCCAGTGTAAGTCATAGGATTAATGTTTAACATATGTTGAGTTTTTGATTTTGTCATACTGTTATATGTAGTTGTAAGGGTTTTTCCAGCAGTGAGAAAAATTCCTGGTTTGCCATGGCAAGAGTAGTGTGACGCTGTTATCAGGACGCTGGTGTCAGGTTACACAGTTCATTTGTTCTGCTTCAAAAGGTGATATCGCCGCATATCACTGTGTTGTGGACGTATAACACAAGTTTAGGGTTCTAGGTGTGTTGAGTAAATTGTATGTATGATAGTGAAGATTGTCTATGAAATCGTAGCATTGAGTATAGGGACTTGGTGCGCCTGTTATAAAACTCTCTGTGAAAAGAGTAATAGGATATATCTGAGCTTGTGTGAAGGGTAAGCGTTGTTTTCTCTCCTAAGGTTAGAGTCCTAAGGAAGAACGATAAGCATTGTTTTCTTACTGGCGAGAGAGGTTACTTCTACGGTTAAAGTCCTGAGGAAGAAAAACGTATGCATGAATAGGGATTTCCTCTGTATGAATGTATGTGTAAATGTGGTGGAAAATATTCTGGAGAAGTAGCGTTGTCTATTTCGTGAAAGAGTAAAATCTGTGTGTCTGAAAAGCTACTGTCCTTTTTAGGGAAGCAGGCAAATGATTTGTTTTGTGTAGTCACTAAATTGTTCAAAAATTAATTTTAAAGCACTTTGGAGCCTTCGGGTAAAGTCTGCGCTATTTAGATGTATTTAAAAATGTTCTGCGCTATTTTATAAGCATTTTAAGGGTCCCGATCGAAAATTGTAAGGGAGGGGCTGTTTTGTGCATCAGAGCCGCCGCGCTCTGATTGGCTGAGGCGTCCATAGCGTCATAGCAAAGCAGCGCTATGATTCGCTGACAACATTTCAATGTTTAGAACTGGTTGCGCAGTGATTGGCTGATGCACGTCACCACTGTCGGCCTATATTGCATTTGCAAGTATCCCCAAGTTTATTCCATATTAAAGAGCAGTAGAACAGCTGTCTGCATAAACTGATTCCCAGTACAGAACACACTAGAATATAGAAATAAGCCCCCGCTTTGGTTTCCCTCGCTACAATCGTGCTGTTGATTTAAAGGGAAGCGTGTCACAGCTGATGCGTGTGGCGAGCTTTGCGAGCAGTATTGAAATCACATTTTCTAAAGGAGGGGCTGAGCGCGAGGGGAGAAAGAGAGACTGCAGTAGCAGTATACGTCACAGCAAAGGTGCGCTGTGATTGGCTGGAGCGTTATGGCCACCGCGCTGTAATTAGCTGAAGCAGAGCAAACAGTACTGTGATTGGCTGAGATACTCTGAGTGGTCGCGCTGCTATTGGCTAATGCGCGTTACCACTGCCGAGTAATTGTTTACTTTTACAAGTGTTTTGACTAGATTTTCCTTCTCGCTATAACAGCGCCTTGCGTGTCACAGCTGATGATTGTTTTAGCGGCTGACGAATGTTGTGTCACAGGCGAAATTGATTTGAAGGTCACTGTTTGTGGTTTCCCACGAGGGCAGCGTGTGATTTGTTGACAGCAGCATTGTATGGACGAGGTGCATTGGGGAGATCGCACTGTGTTTGAAGTGGTCATGCATTATGTTTGTGCTGACGACTACACTTGCATTACGTTGTTGTGAGCTGATGTGCTTTTTCTATCAAGGTTTGAATGTAGATTACAACTGGTGGCTGGTTGACTGAGCGGTGCGGAGAATTTTTCTTGAGTGTTGGGTTAGAACCTGTTGATTGTCGGTTCACAGTAGTTTGATCTGTATAGCAGAAATGTGATTTGATTGAGGTGTGGCCAGTTCTTTATTCTGTTTTTAGGTGGTTCTACCCCTAATTGTTTCCGTTGGTGCTTTTAATTGGTTTAATTTTTTTTTGCTGCCCAAATTAAAAAAAAAAGTTTAACATTGCTTGGCTTTGTGGACCTATTAGTAATCTTTGCGTGTTGATTAATTAGTGTAGCGGGGTCAATAAAGTAAATAGATTTTGTTGTGGTCAATTTAATAAAGGTAAATATTTAAAAAAAACATGGATATTTATTATCAAAAGAAAGAGAAAATGTTTTTCTCCTTTTAGAAAATGAAAAATGGATTTAAACATGTTGAAAAGGTTGTTGCTATATGTGAGAGCAAAATAATGAATAAAGCACCTCCCCCAGCAGAAATAGTTTTTAAAGAAAATTTGATTCCCAAAGTAGAGTTTATTTATCAGTGTAGAAATGATGTTGTAAGTATAGATCAGGACAGAAATTCAAGCAGCCCCCCAGAACAGGTTAATGTAACGCCAAGAGTCCCAGTTCAGATTAATAGAGTCCCAGCCCAGATACCTATAACAGAAAGGTATGATGAGATGTCTAGTACTTCTGGAATAAATATTCCTGATTATGTAAATTTTACAAATGATTTAACTGAGCAGTTAACCAGAAACATGGAAGCAGTGACAGTTCCTGTGATAATTGGACCTGTTCTCCCAGTGCTTAGAAAAGATGAAACTAGTCCCGCAGCTTTAATGGTCCCATTGAATTCTGAAATACAAAAGTTTGCTGAAAAACTTTATTCTAATGTATCTGAAAGTCAGCTAGTACTGAATCCTACTCAGCAAGAGAGAGAGTGATGACTTTAGCTTCAGTGAGTGAGGACTCTGGCGTTGACCTGATTGAGCCGACACAGCCTGATGAGTACAAATTACTGGATGATGCTGTTGTAGAAATGTCTTTTGATTTAGAAATTGATTTGAGAAAACAAAAGCTGTTTCAGAAAAATTACAGAATGGATTTCTCTGAAAAGGACATTGAAAGCTTAAACAATACAGGTAAAATTGCTCATATAAAAGATTTAATTTGGACTTTGAGAAAATGGGGTCATCTGAATATATGGAAAACAAAATGGACGAAGAAAAAGGAGAAGGAAAAAGCAAATTTAGCTCTTGTAAGGAAGTGTAAAAATTCGCCCAGAAATATAATTGAGAATGAATCATGGTGTCCACAGATACAGAATGAGATAAATGAGCTGAATCAACAGCTACAAATACAGCGACAGGTGGTGATTCAGCAGAATGAGATATCTCTGCCGCCATTTCCAAATTATGTTAATGAGCAGAACTACAATACAGATACAGGATTCAGTGGAGACCAGGAAAACAGGTCAGATCTAGTTAAAATTGCAATCAAGCAGGGAATAGAATGTCCTAATGTTCCGCAGTACAAAATGAAACCAGACCCAGAGAGCCAACCAATTTTTGCTTTCAGGTTCCAAGAGAATTTTAGCATGGTGTTGCCTTCCTCAAGAGTTCACTGGGAATCCTTCTATTTTTAATGAATTGACCTTAGAAGATTTAGAATTACTTGGTAAATCAACATTGGTCCATTGTATAGATAATTTGCTTGTAGCAGCAAAAGCAAGAAACAACGGTGTAACAGATACCATAACTCTTTTGAATCATTTGGCAGAAGAGGGTCACAAAGTGTCACCTGTGAAATTGCAGTTTTGTAAAAAAGAGGTTAAATACCTTGGACATAGAATTGCAAAAGGACCCGGACAGGTAACTATTGAGAGAAATAAAATGATCCAGGCAATGGAATTCCCAAAGACACAAAAACAGGTAAGAATGTTCCTAGGCATGGTTGGATACTGTCGCCAATGGATTAGTGGTTTCTCAGTAATTGCGAAGCCATTGTAAAGATTGACAAAAGCAGATGGAAAAGACCCAATTGTCCTGACAGAAATTGAACTTGAAGCCTTTGAGCAATTTAAAAAGAGTTTGTGTGAAGCTCCTGTTCTAGGCATGCCAGACTTCGACAAAGAATTTGAGCTTCTTGACCAAATAGCAGTGATAAAATATGTTGCAAATGGAGAGAAAAATAATTATGTCTCTAAAGGGAATACGTATGCAGGTACCGTTGCTGAGTTCTGTGCTCAGGAGAGGGTTGCAATCAATTGGGAAAAATTTAATGAACATGTTTCAAGCATTCTCATATTAATCTTTGTGATTCAGACATGGCAAAAATTAAAACTATTACAAGATGAGGCAAATGATGAGGAGAAAAACACATGTCTCAAAGAAGGTTGCAGACAGCAAAAGGAAGATGGAATTTGGGTTTACAAAGATGGCAGATCTGTTATGCCCAATTGCATGATTGTTGACATAGCACAATGTACCATGGTCCAGGTCATTTAGGAAGAGACACAATGATTCGACTGTTCAGAAAGACATGGTACAATCCGAAGTTCAGATTAGTTGCGGAGTCACTTTGTCAAAGATGTCTGACATGCCAGAAATACAATCCAGGTCAAAAGGCAATTGAGAGTTTAGGAACTATAGGCCGGGAGGGTGCTACATTTACAAGTATTCAAATAGATTTCTTTGAAATGCCCCAACATAACAAACTGAGATATGTCCTAGTCATCATTTGTTTATTTTCAAAATGGGTAGAAGCTTTTCCAACAAGAAAAAATGACACAATTACTGTGGGAACAGATGTGATTTCAAAAGAAAAGGAACAGGCTCATGATCTTTTGCCAGGAGACTGGGTCAGAACAAAGGTTCATCGGAGAAGAAACTGTTTGGTACCCAGATGGCAGAAAGCGAGACAGGTGATATTAGTTACAACAAATGCCGTAAAATGCAGAGGTTTAAAAAGGTGGGTGCATGCTAGCCATACCCTTCATGTACCACCTCCTGATAACCCTGATGAAGATAGTGACACTGCAACTGATTCAGACTCAGAAGAAAGTTCTGAAGAAAATCCAGATCTTGAAGATCGACAAGGTGGTCGACATCTGGATGATGATGTCAATGTGAATGAAACATTGAATGAAGAAGATCTAGAGATTGTGATTCTAGATTCAGAAAATGATGCAGATCTGCTAGAAAAAGAAGCTGAAAAAGAGTCAGAAACTGTAGAGATTCAAGATCAGGAGAGTATTGAAAAGCAGATTGGAAGCTCTGAAAGCAGGAACGGAAATTCTGGAACTAGGAAGTTAGAAGTAATTCCTGAGGAAGAGGACGAATTGCCAATTACCAGCTACAGAGATGTTGTTCCTAACGGAGTGAAGCTGCCGAGTAAAGAAGTTCCTAGATACAGTATTGAAATCTCTGAAAGTGACTCGGATGAAAGTGATGAAGCGTCTGAAATAGGAAAATTCAGAAAAAAGGCTTGGAAAGCTGAATGCAATGAAATCAAGCCTAGGAAGAAACTCTTGAGAAAAGGTGATGTCTGGCCAAAAGAAGACTTGAAATTCAAGTTGGTGAACGGATCAAAGACACAGATTAACGAGATATCAAGTCAATAGAGTGAATCAGACACAAAAAGAACAAGCTGGAAAAAAGATAGAAGTAATTACTAGAAGGAGCAAGATATCATTAAAGCCAAATGACAAGTAAAAATCTCCAGAGTGGGCCTACATCTTGAATTCACCAGTAGTTGAGGTTAGCAGTAGCAGCCGAGAAAATAGGGACAATGATTGGGTTTAAATTTTCTTTAGGTCGAGGTTTATTTTTGGCATAAGGATGAAAAAATTGTGTTAGGTGGAAACACTTTTTTGTAAGACGCAAGGTCGAAGAAAACATGTTTTAGAATTAAAAAAAAGAGGGGTATAATATATACTATATATTAATTTTTCAAAAATAATTTTTTTTTGTTTTGTTTTATAATACTCAGATTGATATTTGTTTTGTTGGTGCAATTCAAAATGTAGATACCTATACATTCATTGGGGGTTAGGGATTCAAAGGTGGAAAAGATCCAAATTAGCATTTTGTAGGACTCAATATGAGAATTGCAGAAATATAAATGAAATTAGAGTTTAAATACTAATCCTGAGTAAGCCTGAAACATGTCCAATAGATAACATTTTAAGTAAAATTTTTGGATTTTGTTTGGTGATTTTTAAATCACCAGATGAGGGAGTTGATGGAGCGGGTTAATGAACAATATTTTGTTCAGGCTTGTGAAGTCAGTCTTCCATAATGTTTTTTTTTTATTTATTTTTATTTTTGTTGCAAAATACAAATAGTATCATCATCATCAGTCACATAAAAGCTTACATTCTTAAGGCCTGTTCATAACATGAGGTATATGTGAAACAGTATGTATTTTGACAGTCCTTACTGATCGTGTAGCGATGTCATTATTCAAGGTGACCCGATGAACGGGACGTATAATTACACCGTAAAAATTACAATTTGCGTTTTGTATTTTTTATATAACAGTGAACATAAACTAGAAAAACTGCACAAGTGAATCGGCATGTCATTGAGGTAGCTTCGATAGCATCTAGCATCATAGTCATCATAAGAGGGATCAATCAGACATTCCCATACCCTAAGCCCCACCCCATCCCCCCTCAGCAAACTCCCAGCACAAAACCATCCCACTCCCATATACGTTGCCCATCAACCAGCCCCAGTCCCAATCAGTGTTCTTCTTCATCATCAGAACCCTCAAGATCTTCCTCATCCAGTGGCTCACATATGTCCCACCTATAGGAATTCCAAGGCTGCCAGACCCCATTCCATTTACGAGGATTATCCCGTAATTTGTATACTGCTCTTTCAGTCAGCATGAGCATGTCCATGTTTCGGATCCATTGAGCCAGTGTGGGGAGATCAGCCGACCCCCATTTCTGTGCTATGTCTCGTTTGGCCGTGACCAGCCCTATCGTGGTCCACGCCCTTGCATAAAAGGTAAGGTCAGTAGGCCCCCATACATTCAGCAGACACATCCGCGGGTCCAAGGTGAGTGAGGTGCGTAGTGCCTGGACTATGGTACGTAGAACCCGTTGCCAATAGCTAACAATCAACGGGCATTCCCACAATGTGTGTATAAACGTGCCCTCTGCCCCGCAGCCCCTGAGACAATAGGGATGATCTGCTCTGTGCAACCTATGTAATGTCGTGCGAGTGTAGTAAATCCTATGCAGGATCTTTAACTGTACTAGGCGGAATTTCGAGGAAATGCCTGCCTCACGAGGGGACGCCATGGCTGCGTTCCAGTCGGATTCATCTAAGTCTCCGACATCCGTCGTCCATCTGTCTTTCAGCTTCTCTAGTGGGTCAGGCATGTTATTAATCAATTTGCGGTAGGTCATCAAGGTCGCCCCTTCCTGTAGGAAGTCTGTGAGCAGGCGGTCCGCTAGCGGAGAGGATTCTGGTGGGGATGTGTCTGGTGGAATTGCCGCTTGTAGGGCGTGTCTAACCTGTATATATCTGTATAGCTCGTTATCCCCCAGTTCATACTGCTCCTGTAGAGTTGCAAAAGGAATCACCCCCTCCCTCGTCCATAGGTCCCCCACAGTTGAGATCCCGATGTTATCCCACTGGGTGAAGCCCTTAGTGCGTCGTAAATGTCCCATAAAGGTGTAAGTTTTGTGATGGTCCCATCCCATTCCAGTTGTGCCCTATCTGCTTTGAACGCTGGATCCTCTTGCGGGGCGTGTATCCATTGATTAAGGATCTTAAGCTGGGCCGCCCAGAAGTACAGCCGTACGTTGGGCAACGCGATGCCCCCATCGTACCAACTCCTATTCAACTTTATGTGCGAGATCCGGGCTGGCCGGTTCCCCCAGAGCAGGCCCGTGATCTGTGCCGTTATCTTTTGGAGGAAGCTATCCGGTATCAAACGTGGAGCATTTTCAAGAATATACAAAAAGCGCGGCAGGGCCATCATTTTAAAGAGCGCTGCCCTTCACAGTAGTGTCAATGGGAGTTCCTTCCAATGCAGCACATCATTACGGAGTCGGAGCAAGGGAGGCTGTAAGTTAAGCCGTGTGAACTCTGCCTCGTCGCGGGTAATATGGACCTCCAAATATTTAAAGGAAGTGGGCGCTATTTCTAGCGGACAGGAGTCCGGGAGTGGCGGAAGTGGCCCTTTGAGCTCGAAAACTGTCGACTTCGCCCAGTTGATGGTGTAGCCCGAGACTCGCCCATGTGCATTACAGAGAGCCAGGAGGTTAGGAAGGCTGTCCTCCAGGTCAGTGAGGTATATCAACATGTCGTCCGCGTATAGGGACACTCTATCCTCCCATTGCGGAGTCCATAGGATCCCCTTCAGGAGCTGCGTGGTGCGAATAGTAACCGCCAGCGGTTCCAGAACCAGAGCAAACAGGAGGGGCGAAAGCGGACATCCCTGCCGCGTGGCACGTCCTAGATGTATGGTTCTAGAAATATGGCCATTAGCTACCACTCTGGCGATGGGGTCTTTGTAGAGCATACGTATCCAGGAGATAAACACCGGACCAAAGCCCATACGTGCGAGCACTGCAAAGAGGTAGTTCCACTCCACCATGTCGAACGCCATCTTGGCGTCTAGTGAGAGGATCGCAGCTGGCTCCCGCAGTGGTGAGAGCCTCGCCACAACCCCATGCACCCTGCGAAGGTTTAGGGCCGTACTTCGATGCGGCATGAAGCCGGATTGGTCTGGGTGAATCAATTGAGTTAAGCACGGCAAGAGCCTATTTGCTAACACTTTGGCTATAATTTTGGCCTCTGGGTTCAGAAGGGAGATGGGTCTATATGACGAGCAGTTACTGGGGGGTTTACCCGGTTTCGGGATGGCTACAATAGTCGCCATCCGTTGGTCCGGCGGTAACATCCCCTTCATCCTACATTCCTCGTACATCTGAATAAGGGGCGTGCCTAAGGATTCTGACATGGTTTTAAACCACTCAATGGGTATTCCATTGGGGCCCAGGGCCTTACCCGAATGAAGGGAACCAATGGCTAGTTGGATCTCATCCACAGTCAAGGGTGCGTCGATGTCCTTCGACGCCTCGTCCATCAATTTCGGCAGAGGCACATGTTCGAGGGCATCTCAAGCCTCATTTTCCGCCACCACTGTCGTAGGGGTGTATACCTCACTAAAATGATCAGCTAGGACCTCCACTATTTCGCCAGGGCGGGTGTGGACGACGCCACACGAGTCAGTGAGCTGTAGGATATTCCTCCCTCCCCCCTGCTTCTTATCTAGCCATGCCAAGAGTTTGCTAGCTTTGTCCCCAATGTCGTAGACCCTGTGTTGAGTCGCGGCAATATCCGCCACAGAGACCCTCCTTAAGTGGTTGGTGAGGCGACGTTGGTGGACCTGTAGATCGTGGAGTGTATCGTCCGAAGGATGTGCCGTATGGGCGGTGTTGGCCCTCTCGAGGCCCAATTCTAAGTCTAATGCCTCCCTCCTGTGTGCTTTGTTGTGGTTCGCAACAATGGCAATGGCTTGGCCCCTAAACACGGTCTTATATGCTTCCCATAATGTGGAGGGGGGGTCTACCGAGGACCGATTCTCCTCAAAGTAAAGCCGGGTAGCTTTCTTTAGGTCCTTACTTATCTGTGGGACTTTAAGATATCCAGGGAAGATCGGGAATAACCGCTGTCGTTTAGTGTCTGTGGTAGTGGTTGTCAGAGTGAGCGGCGAGTGATCCGAGATGCCCCTCGGCTGTATACTTGTCTCGGCCACAGTAAGATGCCCATTGCCCAATACGAGAAAGTAGTCGATCCTGGAGAGACTATTGTGGGTGGCCGAGTAATATGAATATTGTTGCTGGCCAGGGTGTAGTGTGCGCCATATGTCCACCAATCCCTGTGCGGCTAGAAAGGTCTGGAGCCTGCTGTGACCGTCTGTGTGTGCTCGGGAAGGAAATCGGTCGAGGGTGTCCGTGAGTGTCATATTGAAGTCCCCACCTATGAGTAAGTCCCCATCAGGGAGTTCCAACAAGAATCTGCCAAGGTCCGGCAGGGCTACGGAGTGCAGCGCTGGCGGTATATGTACGGAAACTACATTTAACAATTTCCCCTCCCACTGACCATGAACTGCCGCAAAGCGGTCATGGGCATCGACTGCTGTTGACTTCACAATAAATTGGGAGGATTTCTTCTGCAAAATACCCGTACCACAGGATCCAGAAGTAAATTCCGCATGCACTATCATTTGATAACCTCGCCTATCTAGGGCCTTCGTGGCCGCCCCCGTCAGGTGTGTTTCCTGTAAGAGAACAAGAGCAGGCCCCTGTCGTCTAATTCCCTGTAGCACCAAACCCCTCTTAATCTTGTCCCCCAGACCTCTAACGTTCCATGACATGACAAGCAATGGGTTCGGCGTGGTGTGGTTAACTGTTCCAGCCATGAGAAAGACGGTGAACCATCATGAGGCCCCCTCGCCGTAGGCGAGGTGGCGTGCGGAGACAGGTGTAGGGTAGATATAATTCTTTCCGACATTCCATTTCCTCATCGTCCCAAATAGACCAGATGCTCTCAGTAGAATGAAACATACCAGTAAAAATATGTGTGCATAGAACAAAAACTCGCAGGACCAAGGGGTCCCCTAGTGCAAACCTTCCCAAACACCTCGCCACCCCCCTCCCTGCCCCCCTGCTGCACAGACTCAAAACTGCCCACCCCCCCAACTGAGCAGAGTGCATACCCCATCCCCAAAACAGTGTACTTGCGCGTTGGGGTGAGGGACTCTCCGCTGCCGGCAGTCTCTCATTCACACCCTCGGAGGCCCTTCACCCAGTGTCCAATGGCGGGAAGCGCTTACGCGGCATTAAATGTCTGCAACAAAAAGAAAGTCTGATGCTCATTGTTCCTCGTTCTCTTCTTGGCCGCCTTCTGCCCCCAAAGAGTCGCTACTTTCTGGCCCACCTCCCGGCGGTGACCTCCATTTCGATCCTTCTTGGGTCGATTTGTCCGTCGTGGATTCTGACCCGGCCTCCAGCCTTCCAGCCATTCCTGCACGTTCTCCGGGTTGTCGAAGAACTACGTTGGTTCTCGGCTACCACCCTAAGTCTTGCAGGAAGAGCATGGAGTACGGTAGCTCTCTTGACCTCAGTTCCTTTTTTACATCAAAGAACGTTCGTCGCCGACGTGCGACCTCCGCTGTGTAGTCGGGGAAAATGGCGATGGTAGCGTTCTGAATCTTGAGAGGAGGAGAAGTTCTGGCCGCCTGCAAAATTGCGTCCCGGTCACGGAAATTAAACAAACGGGCTACTATGGGCCGCGGAGCTGCTCCTGGCTTTGGTTGGCCTCCTGGTACCCGATGGGCCCTTTCAACGGAGAAAAAGTTTGACAACCCTTTCGGCTTAAGTTCATCCGTGATCAGGCTCTCCACAAAGAGATCCATGGCTTTAATTCCTTCCGACTCCGGTACCCCAATAATACGGATGTTGTTCCGCCTCGAACGCCCTTCCTGTTCATCCAGTTTCTCCCGGAGCATTTTATTATCCTGCACCATCTTCCCCATCTCCCGTTGGAGTTCGGAGACGTCCTCCACTAGAGATTTCGTGACCACCTCCATGTTCTTAACCTTCTCCGACATTTTGTGGAGGTCTGCTCTGAGCATGGTGACATCCGTGGAAATCGTACCCGCGGTCATTTGTAGCTGAGCCAGAGCATGCATTACATCATCCAGCGTCGCCTTCTTACCCCCTGGGGTGTCAGCCGTCTTGCCTCCCAGATCTTTCGCCGCCGGGGAGGCGGTTGGCTTGTCGGAGGTATACCGTTCGATGCGGGTCTGTGTGGCGCCGCCCTTGGGACCTTTCCCCGCCATACCGCTGGATGTCGTGCTCCTCGTGCCCCTACGCTCCAGGATGTCCGGAGCGGTGTGAACGCACCACCCAAACCAATTATATTGTGTTCAAGCCTCAGCAGGGTCTGCCGTAGGGTGAAGAGCGCCGGTATTTGCCAAGTGCGCGGCACCTTCCTCGATCTACAAAATGGCGGATGTCCCCGTCGTCACCGGTTCCTTTACACTCAGGGCCGCCCGTTTCGACAGCTGGGACGGCCGGAGCACCGGCGACAGTGCTATTATCCACCATACTCCCGTGGCCTGCGTGTGTCGCTGCTTCTGACTGTCCGGGAGGCACTCGTTCTGCCTTCCCCCGCGCCCCGCGGGCACTTCCGGTCCAGATTCCCAGGTCTGCCTGCACTTCCTGCTGGGCCACTCGACCATGGGAGGCCCAGGCTTAGGAGGTCGGAGTAGGCCGAACCGCAGCCTCGACATATCTCGGTCTCCAGACGTCGGATCGTATCGCTGCTTGTCGCTGCTTACACCACTCGGTCCTGGGCTCTGGTACCCTCCTATAGGGCTTGAAAATTGTGTCGGATTATATGTCGGATTGACGAAGAGGCCGCTTCAGCTGCGGAGCTCGTCCCTTATGCTGCCGCCATGATCGGCTGCTAGCCACGCCCCGTCCTTCCATAATGTTTTAATAAAACTAATATGTTTGCTGCATGTTATTAAATCAACCTAGAATAAACTGTGCAACATGAACATATGAAACTAACATTATGCTTATTTGTGCAAAATGCAAAAGAAATAATACAATAATTTTTGTCTATTGTCTTTGTCATATACTAACTGCTGCTGTTAATGTGCTTTTGCTAGGTAACATAATTAATGGGTTAACATTTAGGAAAGGGGGTGGGTAACAGAACAAATGTCATTTCTTTAATTAATTGATGTTTTGTGTTTGTTTAAATAATAGTTTTATAAAAGAAGCATAGAGTTGGCTGCAGAAAAATAATGCATTCTGAAAAAGTGACACAAGCTGAAGTGGCGCAGTGACGCAAACTAAAGTGGCGCAGAAAAATTGACGCTTTCTGAAAAGAGGCCTGCTGATGAAAAGCCACATGAGAAAAACTTATTTTGAAAAAGATGAGAAGCCTATAAACTTTTAATGTGAAAAGTTTTTGAAAAGAACTTCAAAAGGCGACTCTGTTGAGAGGTTTGCTATTGTGCCCACGGTAAATTCAGAACGGACGGGCTCAAGGCCAGGATGTGAGTCGTGGCATTTTTGTACATTTCATGAACATCTTTGCTACAAAATGTAGCAGCCTAGGGAAGTGCTGCCAGGACTCTTTGCATGAACAATGGCTTTGTGTAAAAGCCCGGACCTGAGATGGAAGATGTCACAATTTACTGTGGCATGAGGTGGTTCAGCCAATAGGGAGCCAGAATTCAGCTGTTGGAATGTGAAAATAGTTAGTTTATCCTTAGTTTTAGGGTGTAAGAATTAGCTCAAGGAGCAGACTTTTGCCTACGCTTCTTGATTCCAGAGGGTCGTGTTCTGCTGACTGACGTATGCACGTAAGGAAAGGAGACTTTTAAAAGACTTTGTTTTCAGGCGATGAGGGTAGAGACAGGGAATTATTTAGGGTTTGGAAATGCTCTTTTTCACTTATTTCTGTTAATGAATAGTATTTCTTGAAACAAGCTCTCTTTATAAATGCTGAATAAATCTTTCTTTATGACATTTTTCTAATACTTGTTTAATAAAGTTCAAAAGCCTAAGTTTTCATGAATATGTTTGAATAAACTTACTTAAATGACAAGCTGGTCTTGTTTATTGTAGAAAGTTTAAACAACATATTAGATTAATTCGCCTCATGATTCAGCTGCTTTGTTATTTTTATGGGCCTGGTATTGATTGGTAAGTATGATGGTAGATGGTGACATCATTTATGCAGAATTTTGGTAGGAGCGCTGGATCAGCCGCATGCCCATGCGGAAAGGAACATGCTACCCTTCGGTGCCCAAGAGATGGAGTTGATAAATATTTGGTGCCAGTGGCTGTAGGAGGGCATGACATTGCTGCTGGGGCCGATCATAGTACGTGTGCATGGGTAACAAATACTGAATCTATCTGGAGCAGATATGATGGTTCTGTATTCGTGTTCACATTGAGATAAGCTAACTGACCCCCTGTGCCAGCAGATGAAACATAGTAAATTGAGTTGTTGAGCCACTAGGAAAATATTTTTACTGGGAAGAGTACCAAGCTTTCCAAGAAAAGGGTTGTAATTGTAGAGGACAGAAGAATTGGATAAGTGTTGGGTAGTAGGAAGTGGCTGATGAAGCAGAGAGAAGTGAAGCAGAGCACATAGACACTAATAGTTCAAGGTCATAGAAGAACGTATCCCCATTATGCGCAACCATCCCTCTCATATAATGTGAAATTTGGGTAACACATATGACCCTAAGGGCCAGAGGTATACTGATCGGGAAGTTCCTTTGACTAGCAATTGGAAACCAAAACACAACAGAATGTCTTAGAATAGAATCTGGGAGAGGATATGGGGAGGTTTTTTAACCTGGATTGCCCGACCAGTTCAGATGTGTTAAGCCCATGTTGAACCCATGAATGTTTAATCATCACTAAACTGACATGATTTTAGAGAGTAGTTATTCTTTCTGGTCCTTTTTAATTTCTACTTTTTGTTGTGGCCACATAGGTACATAGGTTCAATCTTTATGGTTCATCTAGATGGTTGGAATTACATAGATTCTCTCAAAGGAGCATCTGTGAGGTTTCATTATCTCTGTTTCATGTATGGAATTGTTTGAGATGTTATGGACATAGATATCTGGCATTTTGGAACAATGAGCAGTTAAAGCATGCTAAATACCTTGCAGCATGCACTTTTCTCCTGAAACATTGTGACTCACTGGCAAGCACCAACTGGCATATTTACTTTTTACAGTGGTAAATACTGCCCAAACCATGCATGAGAGGCATGAATGTGAAAGGCACTATACTGGATACAGTGTAGCTTTACACCACCCATGTTTTGGGATTTTATTCGCATGGCAGAAAGGCTGGAAAGAAGTCTTGTGGCAGTGGTGGAACAATTATGGTGTTGCCATGTCAGACTAAAACCACTTTAAAGGTTTTTAGGACTCCTATATCATTTAGTAAGACACAAGCAGAGCTTCACCTCACTGGCATTAAGGCCTTGGAAGATAATGTACAGAAGGGAAACTTCCAAGTTATTCAAAACATTCATATATTTGTAATTATTTATTTATATACACAATATATACCAGACACGTTTAGTTTCTAGGTGAAGTAAGGCAAAATTAACAAGGATAGGAAGACATAGTGTTATGATAGATGATTCTTTAAGGAGAAAAAGGTGAAAAACAGAGGTGTACATCCTAAAAGCTAAGGTAGTTTCTCAGCAAGAAATACAATTTTCAGGAAATTAGACAATGTAAATAGAAGGAGAAGTTCATAAGGATCTAGAGCAATGTTATTCATTAGTTGTGTTTTCGTCTTGAATTTGAAGATCTTGAGGAATGAGGCATATCTCCAAAGAATGGTCCGCCAACTTTGCCAACTTATTCAATAATAAAATCAAGTAGATTAAGCTTTCCCTTGAATATCACAACCAGTCAAACAATGAATTCCCAGAATGGAAGATAACGATCCCCCCTCTCTCTCCATGGGCGCTCTATCAATGATCCCTCAACAGGAAAAATATGGGCGGAATCAAATTCATGGGCTCCTCATGCCTCCTAGAAGCCAGAAACTTTCAACCCACTCTTGGAAGGCAGATATTTCTGCTCTGCTGGCAACATCCAAACTATCCTCCCACTTGGCAGACCTCCTTCAAGCCTCCCTGGAAAAACAATTCAGCTCACCCTTATTAGGACAAAGATTATGAACAGCTCCCCGATGACTGGTGTGATACCAGACTGCCTTAAGTTTGGTCAAGAAATGCTACTGCTTAAAAAAACAGGAGCAGACTCGCATGACCTCCATAGCTTCAGACCCGACTCCAATCTCTCCTTCGTAGACAAAATATGATAGAGATGATTTCTCTCTCAACTAAGCCAACACATTGAAAACAACAATCTCCTGGATCCTTACCAATCAGGCTTTAGAAAATGATGCAGCACAGAAAAAGCTATTCTGAACATAGAATATGACTTTTACAAATCTACAAGCACTATAGAATCTCCCCCTATAATGCTTTGCTGGGACTTTGGTTGGCATTTTATTTTTGCCCATAACTTTGCTCAGGTGGTCCTGGGAGGATGGGATCACCACAGAATCCTTCAGCATGATATATTCTTTGTGTTCAAGTCATCTGCTTGGTCCTCCCCTTAGTTTGAGGACCGCAAAACCTTCACTTCTCTCGTTTCCTGATATTTTTCAAAGCTCACTTTTGTGAATTGTACGGTTTTATGCTTTTTAGCTTATAAAGGTTAAGTTGTTTTATCAAAGGGTTGAGGGTGCAGTAGCTAACGTTGCTACGTGATAAATCAGAGTTTTTGTATGAATTCTGTGTTTTCAATGTAATGTGTAGTTAGCAAATCTCCACAACCTCCGCTAGCGTAACTGAGTTCATTGTGCACGGTTACTGTGAAGGCATCTCCATGAACCCTTCCTCACCCAGTGGCTCAGAAATCTCCTACCGGAGGATATGCTGTCTACCTGCTTCGTAGTAGAGGGAGCCCATCCGGCGTTGATGAAGAAACCGCCCCCTTGGGAAAGTCCAAGGCCAGTTATCACTAAAGTGCTCAACTATGCTGACAGGGATCCTGTATTGAAATTTGCCAGATTACACACGACAAGCTTATCTTCAGATCCTGGTAAATAATGATATTCCTAGACTACACCCGCTTAGTGCAACAACAATGCCAAACCTTTATGGTGGCAAAGCGACAGCTGCGAGACCTTGACATACATTATATGCTCCTATATCCCGCTAGGCTATGTGTTATCTACAATTCCAAGTCCCATTACTGCGACACGCCAGAGGCTGTCTTTGCTTAGACAGACAAACAGACTCACCTGAAGCCTCATTCTCGACTGCCGCTGGAGTCTGATTCTTCCCAAAGCTCGCAGCAAAATAGATCTAGAAGGACAAAATCAAAGCAGCGACACAGATCTGGATGGGCCGCTGCTCCTCCAGTACTCAGTGGGCATCTTGAACAAAACTGTTGGCCGGAGTTCTCTGGTTCAAGTTCCTACCGGTCATTCAATATTTGGAATACTCAGACTATATCAAGCACTGAGTTGGCGTTGACAATAACCATCAAGCCTGTCCAGTCCCGGACATTCACACCACATGTTAAAGTACTTTGGGAAGGTTGGAAACTATTGGAGGAGGGACTCTTGGCCCCCCTGTTGGAGGCTTAGGGCGCCCTTCACCCCGACAGATGCTCCTTGTTTATGGCATTATCGGTGGGGGACGGAAGGGGGTTTCACAGGGTTCTTTGTTATGATAGTTTTAGTTCTCACACGAGCGCAGACACACAACCCAAATCCCGCTACGCTTGGTACTCAGCATGCGCACATAAACAATAGATGGCTGCACAGGGTAGTGTTCCCCCACTTGGGGACCTGACAGTGGTATCTCGGAATGTCAGGGGGTTACTCAACAAAATCAAGCAGGTGCCATCCTACACCAGGCTTAGAGATACAAGGTCGACATCCTTCTCCTACAGGAGACTCGTTTATTGGGCACCAAGGCTCCTTGCTTGGTGAGATTTGGATACCACCTGATATATCATGCTGGGTTCACTAGGGGTTCCCGGCGACAGCTGTTCTTATTCCTCCGGCATGTCCCTTTCATCCACACGAAGCACTGGGTATATCCAGGGGAAAGATGCATCCTACTATCAGGTACGATATATGGAGAGCACATTAATATCGGCAGTATCTATGCACCCTCCCTCTTAGGGAATACTTTTGTTGACAAAATCTCCCATCTTTGGGTGACCTTCCAGATGGTATAACCCTCATGGGAGGAGACTGGAATGATGGTATGTCACCGCTAGATAGAAGGCGCGGGTCCGACCTAGGCCCCTCAACAGACGCATCTAAATTGCGTCTAATCGCTAACACACTGGGATGGTCAGACATATGGTGTGAATATCACCCTGTCGAGTTGGGCTCACCTATATGTCCATCATCCATGGTTCCCGATCCCGGCTAGACTACTTGTTCACGTCACGTAGCTACATTCACAGGTTCCTCCAAGTCTCTCACCTCCCTAGGGGGATGTTGGATCACACCCCAGTTACTGTTAAACTCCATACACACTCCCAAAAATCTCCTTTTAGGTGGCGAATGTCCCCATGGCATCTCTTGGACCCCAACTACCAGGAGACACTCACTGGGGCAATCCAGGAATACCTAGATATGAACGTCCCTTCAGCCCCATCCAAGGTAACCCTTTGGGAAGCCCTGAAGCCCACAATCCATGGGGTGACATTAGTTATTTGCAAATGAGAAACGTAAGCACTTCCCCAATGGGCGGACTGGAGGCCCATCATACATCCCTAGAGACACAATATATTCATGAACCCAGGTCCTCCCTGCAGCGCAATTTACTTCAAACACAACAACAGATACATCAACGTCTCATGGATGAGGCAATAGAAATCTGCCTGCCGTCACAACACCGAATGTATCAATGGGGGACAAATCAAGCAAAATGTTGCACAGGTTGTGTCAAGTGGGGAGGTCCCCTGCCACTGTCCCAATTACTCGAGGGGTAGACGGTGTTTTAGATTTGTGCCCTGGGTCTGTCGCCGCAGAATTTGTACTCTGCTTCTCTACATTATATGCGCGCCATGAGTAGCTCTCTGAGTCCTTATTGTGGCATTCTTTAGTGATAACCCCTTTCGGAAACACACCGACCAGATGAGAGACCAACTTGACGCCCCCATTGCGGCTGACAAATTAAGTGCAGCACTTATGGCAATGCACCCGGGCGGGGCCCTGGCTCCAATGGATTCCTCATGGTATTTCTTGGGTGACACATACCCACATTAACCCCTCCATTATTAGAGGTGATACAAGACGCACTTGAACAATGTCGACTACCCCGGGATTGGCAGCAGGCCAAGATTTTTCCCTTCTTAAAGTCAGCCAACCCACCGGAAGATCCGTCTTTGTATCATCCCTTCACCCTAATTAACTTTGAGCCCAAACTATTGGGCCAGGTCCTAGCCGATCGCTTGCAGGATTGTGTACAAGATCTGATCCGTCTAGATCAATCTGGTTTTATGCCATATTGGGACACCCGCCACAACATCGGTCGGGTTCATAATGCCATGGCTGTCACGAACATTAACAAGGCATTCAACTCCCATAGCTGGGAGTACCTCTTCTAACTACTTGAAACTGTTAATTTCGTCCTGGGTTTCGTAGCATATGTTTGTTTGCTGCATACAAAACCAACCGCCTCAGTTCGCATGGCAGGTCACAGCTTGTCCCCCTTCCCTACCCGTTGTGGTATGCGACAGGGCTGCCTCCTGTCCCCACTTTTCTACACCCGTGCAGTGGAACCGCTGGCAGCTTGGGTAAGCAGCGATCCAGTGCTCTGGGGATTTGAGTGGCCACAGTTGTGAAACGACAGCATCACGTTTATTTGGAGGATGTCCTATTCCTTATTACCGACCCATGGATCTCGGGGCCACGCATCCTGCAGATCTTCAGAGTCTTCGTTCAGACCACTGGGCTTCATATATTCCCTCTAAATCTGTACTGTTCCCGGTGTGCGGTAACCCCTGTGGCACGGTACCCATCTGGACTAGGTGGCGGCTCTGACAGGATTCTGCTGATGGGACCAATAGGGTATATCCACATTGGGGGATGTTATGAGGGGTACAACTTTAAAGTCCTTCCAACAGTTACGGGTGGAATTTCAGTTGACGCAAATTTATAAATACATTCAATTGCACCACGCTCTTCACTCCATAATTCTCACTCTAGACAGCTTGCCAGAGTTTCATGCCCTTGAAGGCCGCCTTCTCATGGGTGACCCGGGTGCAGATAAATCCAGGTAGTGGGCAAGGTGCACAGCGAATTGGCCAGTGGTTTCCCTAATCACAGTTATATCTGATGTTAATGAGGTTGGGTGCTCCTGCAGGTAACGTGTCCGTCCGTCACGTTAATGAATTGCTGCTGAATGCGTGCATACATAATTTAAGAATATATCTCTGCGGTTAGGGCACTCCTTAGGTTCTTTGAACAAGACTCCCAAACAGTTATCCTTTGTTTAAACTTCTTTTATTTTTCAATTATTCTTATTAGATATTTTGTATCATATCATCAATGGTTCATTGTTCACAGCACAATGTTTTTATTTTGTAATATCTGTCAAAGTCTTTTAAACGCTCCGATGCATTTCGGGCTTCTAAGCCCTTTTTCCAGGAGCTCTACAAAATCAAAATGAAATATAGCCAATGACTGAAATGTACCATATCAATGCATCAATAAACAACGTAAAAAACATATAGATAAGTGAGCCCATGCAAACGTGTGTGAGTGGCAAAAAAGGAGCCAGGGTGAACGAAAAGTGAACGAGCTGTGAACCGTGAATGGAAAACCCGTGTGAGTAAGTGGACTTGCTACACTTACGTGTGGACTTTGGAAAGTTCAACGCAAGCTGAAGCTAAAAGAAAAGGTGAAACGCCATCAGTTAATGAAGTGTTCGTATCAGGTAAAAGTCTCACAGAAGTGAGACCCACTGGTGACATGGCGGTGCGAACACCGACTTACTTTATAGCTGAAAGCTTCTGATCTTCATTTGCCGCACACACCGCCGCACACACCAATGGCTGTCCAGAGCACACTCAATCTGGGCCGTCTTTAGTCATCTAGTGTCATTATTTCTCACGTGGCAAGCTAGAGACGCGGGCCACCCTCCTCTTCAAGTACTTCTTAATCAAAACGCTTACCCTTTGTTAATTACGAACAGCTACAGGGTCACCAGCAATCCATGGCTAAAGTCTTCCAAGTAGACAGCAAACAAGATTAGCACAGAACACTTAAAAAGGTCAAGCTATAAACAGTCTTGAAATGAAAATATTTTTCAAAGAAGTGTCAATGTTATGTTGTCATGTTAAACTTCATCCTTTATTTTTCTGTTTTTAAAAACGTTTTGGTACCGCTAACACATTTTGTCCACAAACAAACTTCTTCATGGCTAAAAAATATTGAAGACAAACATTTAAAATCAGATCCAAACCAGTTGTTTTCGACAAACATTGACATTATCATCATTACTTCAGTGTACTGAAAAAGAAAAAACATTTTTGTACAAGTTTATGTTAAATGTGCATAGAATGTACTGCATTTCATTTCCTTCATGGAGAAAGGTTTTAACCAAAACTGAACCCATACAAAGAAATATGGAGGAGGGAGGAACAACTCCATACATCAACAAAACACATAGTCCCAAGTATAGTTATATACATTGGTCACAAGATCTAATTCAATCAATGTTATTGCTATTTAGCAACCATGTCCATATCTCCACAACAGATTTGTGAATATACATATCTTGCAGTATGTATTTGATGAGCTTTCATATGATTATTGCAATTGTGTTTTAATCAGTTAATCTGTAATGGATTAGAGTAGTGCAAAAAACAAACCAATCACGATTTATTATTTCATACATATAATAGTTCATTTAAAGTTCACTAAATATCATTTAAATTTGGTTTATATCGATTCACTCTCATATGGTCCCAAGACATAGGTATCTATATCCGCTATCTTTGAAAAATATTTGCATTTCAAGACTGTTCATTGTTTGACCTTTTTTTTTTTTAAAAAATTTTTTTTGTTGCAAAACATAAATAGTATCAGTATCATCATCAGTCACAGAAACATATACATTCGTAGGGTCTCTTCAGAATACAAAGTAAATGGGAAACGGTAGGCATTGTGACATCACCCTGCAGTTACGTTGTGAACCCGGTGAGCTGAGTGACTTGATGAAAAGGAACAAACATGTATCGTAAAAATTACAGTTTGCGTTTTATGTTTTTTCTTGTGTTTTGAACAATAGCGAACTTAAACCAGAAAAAGTGCACACATAATTTGGCATGTCAGTGAGGTAGTTTTGACAGTATCTAGCATCACAGTCTACCTACATAGGGACCAATCAAACATTCCCATGCCCCTCGCCCCACTCCACCCCCCCCCTACCAAACCCCTAGCGCAAATCCATCCCGCTCCCGTGTATGTCGCCCAACAATCACCCCCATACCCAATCAGTGGTCTTCCTCACTCTCAGATCCCTCAAGATCTTCCTCATCCAGTGGCTCACATATGTCCCCCCTATAGGAGTTCCAGGGCTGCCAGACCCCGTTCCATTTACGCGGATTATCCCTCAGTTTATACACCGCCCTATCAGTCAGCATGAGCATGTCCATGTTTCGGATCCACTGAGCCAGCGTGGGGAGATCAGCCGACCCCCACTTCTGCGCTATATCCTGTTTTGCCGTCACCAGCCCCACTGTAGTCCACGTTCTCGCATGAAAGGTGAGGTCAGTCGGCCCCCAGACATTCAGCAGGCACATCCGCGGGTCTAGAGTAAGTGAGGTGTTTGGTGTTTGGGCTACGGTGCGCAAAACTCGTTGCCAATAGCTAACAATCAGTGGACATTCCCAGATCGTGTGTATAAACGAGCCTTCTGCCCCGCAACCCCTGAGACAATAAGGATGATCTGCCCTGTGCAGTTTATGTAGTGTCGTGCGAGTGTAGTAAATCCTATGCAGAATCTTTAACTGTACCAGGCGGAATTTGGAAGATATGCCTGCTTCACGTGGGGACGCCATGGCTGCGTTCCACTCGGTCTCGTCTAGATCTCCTACCTCCAGCATCCATTTGTCTTTCAGCTTCCCCAGTGGGTCAGGCATATTATTAATCAATTTGTGGTATGTCATCGATGTCGCCCCCTCCTGTAGGTAGTCAGTGAGTAGACGGTCTTCTAGAGGGGAGGATTCTGGTGGGGATGTGTCTGGCGGAATCGCCGCTTGTAGGGCGTGTCTAACCTGTATGTACCTGTAAAGCTCAGTGTCCCCCAACTCATATTGCTCCTGCAGGGTCTCAAAAGGAACCACTCCCTCCCTCGTCCACAGGTCCCCCACAGTTGAGATCCCGATGTTGTCCCACTGCGTGAAGCCCTTGGAGCGCCGCAGGTGGCCCAATGCTTTTGTGTCCCATAGAGGAGTAAGTTTTGTGATGGTCCCATCCCATTTCGATTTCGCTTGTGCCTTGTACCATAGACGAACAGTATGTTTCGTGGGCCCAGTGAGTTTTGCCGCAATACCGCGGTGGTACAGTGGGGCCAACAAACTGTTCGTACCCAGTTGTGCCCTGTCTGCTTTAAACGCTGGGTCCTCTTGCGGGGCGTGTATCCACTGATTAAGGATTTTAAGCTGGGCCGCCCAGTAGTACAGCTGTATGTTGGGCAGCGCAATGCCTCCATCGTACCACCCCTTATTCAATTTTATGTGCGAGATCCGGGCTGGCTGGCTTCCCCAGAGCAGGCCTGTGATCTGTGCCGTTACTTTTTGGAGGAAGCTATCCGGTACCAAATGTGGAGTATTTTCAAGAACGTACAGGAAGCGCGGCAGAGCCATCATTTTAAAGAGCGCTGCCCTTCCCAGTAGTGTTAAGGGGAGTTCTTTCCAATGTTGCACATCACTACGGAGGCGGAGCAAGGGAGGCTGCAAATTAAGTCGTGCGAACTCTGCCTCGTCTCGGGTAATATGGATCCCCAGATACTTAAAAGAAGTGTGCGCTAGCTCTAGTGGACAGGAATCCGGGAGTGGCGGGAGTGGTCCCCGTAGCTCAAAAATTATTGACTTCGCCCAGTTAATGGTGTAGCCCGAGACTCGCCCATGTGCAGTACAGAGAGCCAGGAGGTTAGGAAGGCTGTCTTCCAGGTCAGTAAGGTATATCAGCATGTCGTCCGCGTATAGGGACACTCTATCCTCCCACTGCGGGGTCCATTGGATCCCTTTCAGGAGCAGCGTGGTGCGAATAGTAACCGCCAACGGTTCCAAAACCAGAGCGAAAAGGAGGGGTGAAAGCGGACACCCCTGTCGCGTGCCACGGCCTAGAGGTATGGTTCTGGAAATGTGGCCGTTAGCCACCACTCTGGCTACGGGGTCTCTGTAAAGCATGCGTATCCAGGAGATAAACACCGGGCCAAAACCCATACGTGCGAGCACTGCAAAAAGATAGTTCCACTCCACCATGTCAAATGCCATCTTGGCGTCTAGTGAAAGGATCGCGGCCGGTTCCCTTAATAGCGGGAGTCGCGCCACTACCCCATGCACCCTGCGGAGGTTTAAGGCGGTACTCCGATGTGGCATGAAGCCGGATTGGTCTGGGTGAATCAATTGAGTTAAACACTGCAGGAGCCTATTCGCCAACACCTTAGCGATAATTTTGGCCTCTGGGTTCAGAAGGGAAATAGGTCTATACGACGAGCATTCACTGGGGGGTTTACCTGGTTTCGGTATGGCTACAATAGTTGCCATCCGTTGATCCGGCGGCAGTATTCCCTTCAACCTACATTCTTCATACATGTGAAGTAGGGGTGTACTCAAGGACTCTGTCATAATTTTAAACCATTCGATGGGAATTCCATTGGGGCCCATGGCCTTACCCGGATGAAGGGCGCCAATGGCTAGTTGAATCTCTTCCACCGTCAAGGGCGCGTCGATGTCCCTTGACGCCTCTTCCGTCAAGTTCGGCAGGGGAACATGCCCAAGGGCAACACGGACCTCATCCTCCCCCACCACCGTCGTTGGGGTGTACACTTCATTAAAATAATCAGCAAGGACTTCCACTATCTCGCCAGGGCGGGTGTGAATGATGCCGCACGAGTCAGTGAGGTGTAGGATGTTCCTCCCTCCCCCCTGCCTCTTGTCTAACCACGCCAAAAGTTTACTAGCTTTGTCCCCGATGTCGTAGACCCTGTGTTGTGTCGCCGCAATGTCCGACACCGTGATCCTCCTTAAGTGGTCGGTGAGGCGACGCTGATGGACTTGTAGATCGTGGAGCGTGTCGTCCGAAGGACTTGCCATATGGGCGGTGTTGGCCCTCTCGAGGCCCAATTCCAAGTCCAATGCCTCCCTCCTGTGTGCCTTTTTATGGTTCGCAACAACGGCAATGGCCTGGCCCCTAAACACGGTCTTGTATGCTTCCCATAACGTAGAGGGGGAGTCTACCGAGGACCGATTCTCCTCAAAGTAAAGCCGTGTAGCCTTCTTCAGGTCCTTGCTGATCTGGGGGACTTTAAGATAACCAGGGAAGACCGGGAACAGCCTTCGTCGTTTAGTGTCTGTGGTAGTGATCGTCAGGGTGAGCGGAGAGTGATCCGAGGTGCCCCTCGGCTGTATACTTGTCTCGGCCACCGTAAGATGCCCGTTGCCCAATGTGAAGAAGTAGTCTATCCTAGAGAGACTGTTGTGTGCGGCCGAATAATATGAGTATTGCTGCTGGCTAGGGTGTAATGTGCGCCATATGTCCACCAATCCCTGTGCATCTAGAAAGGTCTGGAGCCTGCTGGGCCCTTCTATGTGTGTGCGGGGAGGAAACCGGTCGAGGGTGTCCGTGAGTGCCATGTTGAAGTCCCCACCTATGAGTAGGTCCCCATCAGGGAGGTCCAACAAGAATCTGCCGAGGTCCGGCAAGGCCTCAGAGTGTAGTGCTGGTGGTATGTATACGGAGACTACGTTTAACAGTTTCCCCTCCCACTGGCCATGAACTGCCGCAAAGCGGCCATGGGCATCGACCGTTGTTGACTTCACAATAAATTGGGAGGATTTCTTCTGCAAGATACCCGTACCACGGGACCCTGAAGTGAATTCCGCATGCACTATCATGTGATAGCCTCTCCTGTCTAGGGCCTTCGTGGCCGCCCCGTCAAGTGTGTTTCCTGTAGGAGAATAAGAGCAGGCCCCTGTTGTCTGATTCCCTGTAGCACCAGCCCCCTCTTGATCTTATCCCCTAGACCTCTGACGTTCCATGACATGACGAGCAGAGGGCTCGGTGTGGTGCGACTAATCGTTCCAGCCATAAGAAAAACGGTGAACCATTATGAAGCCTCTTCGCCGTAGGCGAGGTGGCATGCGGAGGCAGATGTAGGGCAAGCGTGACTCTATCCAACATTCCATTCCCTCATCGCCCCGAATAGACCAGATGCTCTCAGTTGCGTGAAACATGCCAATAAACATACGTGTGCTTAGAACAAGAACTTGCAGGACCAAGGGGTCCCGTAGTGCAAACTTACCCAACTCCCACTCCCCCCCCCTCCCTGCCCCCCTGCTGCACGGACTCAAAACTGCCCACCCCCCCAACTGAGCAGAGTGCATACCCCATCCCCCAAACAGTGTACTTGCGCGTTGGGGTGAGGGACTCTCCGCTGCCGGCAGTCTCTCATTCACACCCTCGGAGGCCCTTCACCCAGTGTCCAATGGCGGGAAGCGCTTACGCAGCATTAAAGTGTCAATAACAAAAGAATGTCAGATGGTCATTATTCCTCGAACTCTTCTTGGCCGCCTTCTGCTCCCAAAGAATCACTGTTATCTGGTCCCCCTCCCGAAGCCTGGGAGTCCTGGCGGTGGCCTCCAGTTCGGTCCTTCTTGGGTCGATTCGTCCGTCTCTGGTTCTGTCCCGGTCTCCAGCCTTCCAACCATTCTTGCACGTTTTCAGGGTTGTCGAAGAACCACGTTTTGTTCTACGCTACCACCCTCAATCTCGCAGGAAAGAGCATGGAATACGGTAGCTCTCCGGACCTCAGTTCTTTTTTCACCTCATAGAACGTTCGTCGCCGACGGGCGACCTCCGCTGTGTAGTCGGGGAAAATGGCGACGGTAGCGTTCTGGATCTTAAGAGGAGGAGAGGTTCTGGCCGCCTGCAAGATGGCGTCCCGGTCACGGAAATTAAACAAACGGGCCACTATGGGCCGTGGAGCTGCCCCCGGTTTTGGTTGACCTCCCGGCACCCGATGGGCCCTTTCCACTGAAAAAAAGTTAGACAGCCTTTTTGGCTTCAGTTCATCCGTGATCAGGCTCTCCACAAAAAGGTCCATGGCCATTACACCTTCTGATTCCGGCACCCCAATAATGCGGATGTTGTTCCGCCTCGAACGTCCTTCCTGTTCATCCAGTTTCTCCCGGAGTATTCTATTGTCCTGCGCCATCGTCCCCATTTCCCGTTGAAGTTCGGAGACGTCCTCCACTAGAGATTTTGTGACCACCTCCATGTTCTTGACTTTCTCCGACATTTTGTGGAGGTCCGCTCTGAGTAAAGTGACATCCGTGGAGATTGCGCCAACGGTCGTTTGTAGCTGGGCCAGAGCGTGCATGACATCGTCTAATGTCGCCTTCTTTCCCCCTGAGGTTTCGGTCGTCTTCCCTCCCTGGTCTTTCCCCGCTGGGGAGACGGTTGACTTGTCGGAGGTATACCGTTCGATGCGGGTCTGTGTGGCGCCGCCCTTGGGACCTTTCCCCGCCATGCCGCTGATTGTCGTGCTCCTCGTGCCCCTACGCTCCAGGATGTGTGGAGTGGTGTGGACACCCTGCCCAGACCAACTCGACAAAGATCAGGTCTTAGTAGGGTGAACCGGAGGGCGAGAATCGTCGATTATTGCCAGGCGCGTAGCGTCTTCTTCGAGTTAGAAAATGGCGGACGCCCTCTTCGTCACCGGCTCCTTGACTTTCGGTGCCGCGTGTGGCAACCGCAGGGACGCCAGCGAGAGTGCCGTTGTTCACCACACCCCCGAGGTCCGTGCGTTTCGTTGCGTCCGACCATCCAGTGTGCACTCGTTCTGTCGTCTCCTGCGCCCTACGGGCACTTCCGGTCTAGGTCCCCAGGTCCGCCTGCACTTCCTGTTGGGCCGCTCAACCAGGGGAGGTCCCGGCTTAGGAGGTCGGGGTAGGCCGATTCGTGGCTCCGACGTATCTCGGTCATCAGACGTCAGATCTTGTCGCCGCTTGTCACTGCTTACTCCACCCGGTCCTGGGCTCTGGTACCCTCCTGTAGGGCTTAAAAAATGTGACGGATTATATGTCGGATTGACGAAGAGGCCGCTTCAGCTGCGGAGCTCGTTCCTTATGCTGCCGCCATGATCGGCTGCTAGCCACGCCCCCCCATTGTTTGACCTTTTTAAGTGTGCTGGACTAATCTTGTTTGTAATTATTGTTAATTAATAACTCTTTATTAAATAATTACAAATAAATTACTTCTCACCCTTCAACCCTATTAATTGCACAACCTGCGCATTAAATTTACATTGAAAGAAGCTATTAGCACAATTACCATTCTTAAATATCAATCAAATAATAAGTTTGAAAAAATCATCAATTAATTACAATTAGGGGTCTCATTAAGATGGTGGTAGGACCACCACCATCAAACCGTAGGTGGGAAGCCCACCGCCGTCGGAGACTGCTTTACTGCCCGCCACATTTTGATGGTGGGTGGTTCTTTGGCGGTCAGAGAGACCGACTACTAAGGATTTGATGGGCTCCTTGAGCCCGGTGGTCTGTCGGATGTGAAGTAATACCTAGAATGGTGACCCTGCCGGGCAGGCACCTCCGTAGGTATTACAATGTTCCTCTTTGCCAGCGGTGAACTGCCATGAAAAGGCAGTTGCAAATCGACATTGGGGGCCTGTATTGGGCCCCGTTCCTCCCTGGGCCTATGACATGGGCTCTGGGGGGCACCTGCACAATGTGGCAGGCACCGCAGGGTGCCTGCCACATGCTGCAGGGATACGTGTAATGTATCTGCCACAATACAAAATATGGACATTGCAACCGCCGTGTTGGGGGTTGCATCCTAATTCGTCTTTCTGGACCGCCAACTTGTAGTCTGGCGATCCCATTTCCAAAGGGATCCCCATCCTAATGAGGCCCTAATTTACTTCCCAACCTATGCCCCAATAAATCTAAAACCTGCTGCAGAACTAAAAAACACATTATTTAATTCAATAAACTACTAAATTTTTTGCAAATATATTAAACTCAAACAATAATTATGCAAAACAATTACATAATATACATTTAAAATATATACTAAGATACATAACAATAATTAAAAAACAATATTTTAAATAACTACATTTTTACAAACTATAATAATAAGTTCCATATATTAAAAATCATTATTACTTAGCTGAAATCAATAGGGGTCATTACTGTCAGGTTATCCAGGTGCTCCAACGCTTCGCAGGGGCAGTACTGACGAATGTCCCGATCACCCTTCCACCGGTACCCTCGCTTCAAGAGCAAGACCACCAGCAGCAGGGAAAGGGAAAGTGGACAGAGAAGAGAATACCTGTACTTCGACTGGCACCCTACTTCCAGCGACTGCTATTCATCTCGCCGTCGTTTCTGTAGGTGCCTAATACACAGAAGGGGGAGAGAAAGAGAATATACCACAAACCTTCTTACACTGTGCTGACTATTCGTAAATGATAAATGAAACTTGTCCTACCAGTTTCTGCCCAGGTATTTGCCTCTCTTCTATATTTAGGAATGTTATCTGACTGAACTTCCTGCAGTGAAGACATATACGATCATTAGTATTTCTACCCCGAATATTTCTACACTTGCACTCACTCTCTCTATCAACCTGAATTGTACCTGTGAAGTTCTTCGTCAGACTTTGTCTTGGGGTTCTGTGCAGAGATATCCTCGGGTCAGAAGGGCGAGCAAAAGTTCACTGAATCTCTGAAGCACGCAAAAAGGATAAAGTAGGTACAAGGGGGAGGAAAGGCAAATAGAAACGCAAGGGGGAATGTCCTGTGGGGAAATGCGAGTGGAAGCAATACAGTTTGGATATTTGCTGACTTGACGAGAAGATGTAACGCCTTACTTGTAGAGTTCAAGATTCTCTTCAGCTGAATACTCAACTACGTCGTGTCAGATCAAGTCCTCCTCGACACTCGCCTTCTCCTGAAGAACCGTAGGATATTTGGATGTCACAGCTCTGGGACAGCGGCTGGGAACTTCGTCTGACCGAGGTGCCTCTCTGAGCAGTGAGAGCGCACGACAAGGATTTCTCTCATGAAAGTCTCTGAAAACTCTAGTACTATGATACTTAGAACGTCTTTGATAATTGCTGTTATTCTCCCGTCATGAATTGTTGACGCGGAGCAGCGACAAGAACAAGCTTCTCGAACGGAATCTTCGTTGAAGTGCGCAGTTAGGAGCGCGCGCCTTCCAGAAGTCCACTAGAGGGCGCATCTATCGAGTACAGTAAATGGAACATTGAGCGGCCATCTTAGGGAGGGGAACTATATACAGTCTTAACAGTTCTTTAGTTCAATGACTCGGATTACCTCTGGAATCTCTCAGTCTGCCAGAGGAACAAGGAAACCACACATTAGATCGTGCAGAACGGGGCCAGGACAGGGAGCTAACCAACAGTCTTGAGGAAGCTACAGTGGCTACTCGGTGAATCCTGACAGTACCCCCTCTCAAGGACCGATTCATCGGTCCTGGTTTGTGTGGAAATCTGGAGTGAAAACGTTTCAACAGTTGTGGAGCGTGAAGGTTGCTGACAGGTTCCCAAGACCTTTCCTCTGGGCCAAACCCTTTCCAATCCACTAAATATTTCAATTTCCCTTTTACGTACTTGGAATCTAAAATATCCTTAACCTCATATTCTGGATGCCCTTGAACATTAAGTGGATCTGGAGGTTTTGTAAGCCGTATAGGCGATTGAACCTTTTTCAGCAAGGATACATGAAAAACTGGATGTACACCTATCTTGGCCGGGAGTTTCAGTTTTACAGTAACTGGTCCTAACACCTTTTCGATAGTATAAGGACCCACAAATCTAGGCTGGAATTTTCTGTTTCCTCTCAAATGTAAATTTTTAGTGGACAACCACACCTGATCTCCTGCTTCGTACTGTGGGGGCTTTTTCCTATGTGAATCTGCAAACTTTTTATAGGACGCCTTAGCTTTCTCTAGATTCTTTTCAGCTGATTTGTGCAAAGAACTCAAATCTAAAAGGGCCCTCTTGGCTGCGGGGACATCTAACTCCTCTTGTAACACCATAAAGTTGGGATGTCTACCAAAGTTCAAATAAAACGGAGAGTAACCAGTAGATGCACTCTTCGCATTATTGCAAGCAAACTCGGCCATCCACAACTTTTCGGACCATTCCCCACCCTGATCCAATAGAAATAACCTCAAGTACTGTTCTAATTCTTGATTGGTTCTCTCTGTTTGCCCATCGGATTCTGGGTGGTAACTAGTGGACAGTCTACCCTCTATCCCCATTCCCTTTAGGAAGGCCTTCCAGAAGTGGGAAATAAATTGGGGATCTCGGTCTGAGACCACTATCTTAGGGACACCATGAATTTTGACAATATTTTCGCTGAATACTCTAGCTAATTGGACTGCCGTGGGAATTCCTGACAAAGGGACGAAATGGCTCATCTTCGTGAATGTATCTACCACCACCAGGATGGTATCAAATCCCTTGCTCAACGGTAGGTCTACGATGAGATCTAAGGAAATTGTATGCCAAGGAGAAGGGGGAGTGGGCAAAGGCTGTAACAACCCTTGGGGAGCCTGTCTAATGGGTTTACTCCGAGCACAAGACTCGCAAGACTGAACATACTTTTTGATCTGATCGGACATTCCAGGCCACCAAAAATAACGTTGCACCAATTCTTGAGTCTTGGCAATTCCTTTGTGACCCGCTAGAGGATGGTCATGACAGTTTCGCAAAGCCTTCTCTTGGAGCTCAAGGGTTGAAAGGTATAAGGCTTCTTTGACATATGGTAACTGCTGTCGACACTGACGCTCTTCTCCTAATAGCACCCACTGTTGAATTTCTTCTGAGGTTAAACTCTTACGGACCTCTTCTTTGAAATTGTCCAGCGTAAGCGCTCCCACGATCTTTGTTTCTGGAATGATTGGTTTCGCTTCTACGGTATGCTCAGATTCTTCGGTCTGTAATCGAGACAGCGCATCTGCTTTCCCGTTCTTGGGGCCAGGTCGGTATGTAATCACGAAGTCGAAGTCAGCAAAGTAAAGAGACCAGCGCAACTGACGAGGAGTCAAGGTCTTAGCCGTCTTTAAAAACTGCAGATTCTTGTGATCGGAATAGACGGTGACTGTGTGTCGTGCCCCCAACAGATAGTGCCTCCAGTCCTCAAAAGCATCCTTTACTGCCAATAGCTCTTTCTCTGTGATGGTATAATTTATTTCAGCAGAGTTCAATTTTCTGGAGCGGTACGCCACGGGATGCAACTGTCCAGTCTTTGGATGGCGTTGAGAGAGAACTCCCCCGATGGCCTGATCTGAAGCATCAGCTTCCACGTAAAATGGTTCGGCAGGATCCGCATGCAGTAAGATGGGGGCAGAGGTGAATTGTTTCTTCAGATTCAGGAAAGCGGAGTTTGACTCATCTGTCCATTCAAACTTTACTCCCTTCTTAAAGAGACCTGTGATGGGAGTTATCAATTGCGAAAATCCTTGAATAAATCGCCAATAGAAATTGGCAAATCCCAGAAATCTTTGAATTTCTTTCACATTCTTGGGGGCTGGCCAATCTTCCACTGCTTGTACTTTTCCTGGGTCCATGGTCACTGCTTGAGGTGAAATAACGAATCCCAAAAACTCCACTTGTGACACATGAAAAACACACTTTTCCAATTTAACAAATAGCTGGTTTGCTTGCAATCGTTCTAGGACCAAACGTACATGCTGGGTGTGTTCCTGAGGATTCTGCGAGTAAATCAAGATATCATCCAGGTAGATGATGGCAATCTTATCCATTAAATCGCTCATTATGTCGTTGATAAAGTGTTGAAACACTGCAGGAGCATTACAAAGGCCGAATGGCATGACACAATACTCGAAAAGACCAAACTTGGTTCGAAAGGCGGTCTTCCACTCATGCCCTTCTTTCATTCGAACCAAGTGATAAGCTCCTCGTAAATCCAGTTTGGTGAAAATTTGTGCTTCCTTAATCTGATCCAAAAGAACAGAAATCAACGGCAATGGGTACCTATTTTTAATGGTGACCTGATTTAAGGCACGATAGTCTATGCAAGTTCTGAGACTACCTTCTTGCTTCTTCGGTATGAAGAACAGGGGTGAGGAAACTGGGGACTGAGATGGCCGGATAAATCCATTCGCAAGATATCGATCCAGGTATTCTTTTAAATGCACATTTTCAGCTTCAGTCAATGCATAAATTCGACTACAAGGAAGAGCGGCTCCCGGTTCCAAGTCGATGGTGCAATCATAAGCACGGTGGGGTGGCAATACTTCAGCTTCCTGTTCACTGAACACCGTCTTGAGATCTCGGTACTCAGGAGGAATTTCTTCCGTCACTATCGCTCCAATGGACTGTCCGCCAAACGACAACAGCATAGATGGCGTAGGTTCCTTCTCAATATTCTTGGTACCGTAACAGTGGGACAGGCAAAACTCTGAATGCAGACTGACTGTCCGGTTTTCCCAATCTATAGTCGGGTTGTGGAGGGTTAACCAGGGCAGCCCCAGGATCAATTGAAATTGGGGGGCATCGATTAAATTGAACTGCAACACTTCCCGATGTCCCTCTCCTTGAGTAATTTCCAATTCTTCGGTTCCTTTTTCGCTCTTCGCTCTGTCAAAGCGCGGGAAATTTATCTTCCAATCTTTCTTCTTCTCACCTTTGCGTTCTGAGTTCCGAAAATCCAATTCCAAAACCAAATCTACCAAAGCTGACAACTCGGTGGGTCGATTGGGAATCTGAGCCAGGGTGTCCTTGATTTCATCTCTTAAGCCACGATAAAACAAGGCAGCTCTCTTTTCTTCTGGCCAGCTAGTCTCTAGGATCAGTTTATTAAACTGTGTGAGGTAAGTAATCAAATCTTTAGATCCCTGACGCAGCTCCAATAATTTGTTATCGGTGGCCTGAGATATCCTTCTCCGATCAAAAATTCTAAGAAACTCAGCCTTGAATTTAGTGAAGTCACTAAGCAACGGATCATCCTCACTAACTAAAGGCATGGCCCAGTTGGCAGCATCTCCACTTAAATATGACAGGATAAATGCCACTCGAGATTGGGCGTCTGGGAACAATGTGGGTCGGCACATGAAATGAAGGGAACATTGGGTCAAAAAATATTGAGCCTTTTGGGGATCTCCCAAAAACCTTTCAGGAGTTGCCAATGGGATCAACGGGGATACCGAGTGAATTACCTGAGCTACAGATTTTGGATCCACAGCGGCACCACTAGTGACTGGTACCGCTGAACTCTGTACGGGGTTCCCCATAGCTAAACCATCTACCTTTTGTGCTAACAACCTAGCCTCTTGACGGGAAGCCACTAACTCTGACCTTAAACTTTGGTTTTCATCTCGAACGGCTCCCAAATCTCTCTGAATCCCTACTAAGATTGCGCCTAATTCCTTCAAGTCCATTCCCTCAGCCATACTGCCCGGGCGAAGGTAAAATACGTGGGCACTTCAAACTGTCAGGTTATCCAGGTGCTCCAACGCTTCGCAGGGGCAGTACTGACGAATGTCCCGATCACCCTTCCACCGGTACCCTCGCTTCAAGAGCAAGACCACCAGCAGCAGGGAAAGGGGAAGTGGACAGAGAAGAGAATACCTGTACTTCGACTGGCACCCTACTTCCAGCGACTGCTATTCATCTCGCCGTCGTTTCTGTAGGTGCCTAATACACAGAAGGGGGAGAGAAAGAGAATATACCACAAACCTTCTTACACTGTGCTGACTATTCGTAAATGATAAATGAAACTTGTCCTACCAGTTTCTGCCCAGGTATTTGCCTCTCTTCTATATTTAGGAATGTTATCTGACTGAACTTCCTGCAGTGAAGACATATACGATCATTAGTATTTCTACCCCGAATATTTCTACACTTGCACTCACTCTCTCTATCAACCTGAATTGTACCTGTGAAGTTCTTCGTCAGACTTTGTCTTGGGGTTCTGTGCAGAGATATCCTCGGGTCAGAAGGGCGAGCAAAAGTTCACTGAATCTCTGAAGCACGCAAAAAGGATAAAGTAGGTACAAGGGGGAGGAAAGGCAAGGAGAAACGCAAGGGGGAATGTCCTGTGGGGAAATGCGAGTGGAAGCAATACAGTTTGGATATTTGCTGACTTGACGAGAAGATGTAACGCCTTACTTGTAGAGTTCAAGATTCTCTTCAGCTGAATACTCAACTACGTCGTGTCAGATCAAGTCCTCCTCGACACTCGCCTTCTCCTGAAGAACCGTAGGATATTTGGATGACAGCTGTCACAGCTCTGGGACAGCGGCTGGGAACTTCGTCTGACCGAGGTGCCTCTCTGAGCAGTGAGAGCGCACGACAAGGATTTCTCTCATGAAAGTCTCTGAAAACTCTAGTACTATGATACTTAGAACGTCTTTGATAATTGCTGTTATTCTCCCGTCATGAATTGTTGACGCGGAGCAGCGACAAGAACAAGCTTCTCGAACGGAATCTTCGTTGAAGTGCGCAGTTAGGAGCGCGCGCCTTCCAGAAGTCCACTAGAGGGCGCATCTATCGAGTACAGTAAATGGAACATTGAGCGGCCATCTTAGGGAGGGGAACTATATACAGTCTTAACAGTTCTTTAGTTCAATGACTCGGATTACCTCTGGAATCTCTCAGTCTGCCAGAGGAACAAGGAAACCACACATTAGATCGTGCAGAACGGGGCCAGGACAGGGAGCTAACCAACAGTCTTGAGGAAGCTACAGTGGCTACTCGGTGAATCCTGACAATTACGATGGCGGGCAGACTTGAGGTGGTGATTGGGACCGCCCGCTTGTAAGGCAGCGGTCCCACACATCAAATTACGGTGTGACCACCAGCTTGGCGGCTCAATGTAGGGGGGTACCCCCCAATGCACCACTGCCACCCCCAACACAAGGCGGGTCTGCAATGGACCCGCAAATCATTTACGCCTGTCTTTTTGTGCCGGGATGACCGCTGCGAATTGACTGGCGGAAAGTGATATTGTAATCCCTACAGGCACTGCCGCAAGGATCCCCTATGTTTTGATTCCGCAAGGTGGGCGGAAAAGGACCGCCTTGCAGAACAGTGATGGGTGGTTTTTGCGACCGCCACACTGCACTGAGGATCCCCCCCGGCATCCTAATTTGAAGGGTGGGGAATCCAAGTCTGATGGCATAACCAGTCACAACATTATTTATATCTATATTCTTGCTGACGATAGTTCAATACCACAATATATAGACTCAATATTTTGCTATGACAATATTTTGTACTTTATATTTTATCTGAATACCTGGTGGCTAGCCTTGAGAGCCTTTGTGACAAGTTAAATAGTAATGTTTTCAGTGTTGTCTCCCTAGTGCTCATGGAACATTCATGTGGCTTCTTACCTCCTCTGCTGAAATCAACTGTTTACTTCTTTCTGTGTCCTTACCAGAAAGAACTTGTCACCTTTTCCAAATGCAGGTCGAGTGGTATTTTGGAATTAACAATGTACCAAAAAACCTGGGCTCGGAAGACAGAACACTTTCATGACTTAAAGTGAATCCAGACACATATTTGAAGCAGGATATCTCACCCCCAGGGGAATAAATGTGGAAGAGGACCGCATGTGCATTTGTAAAGTGATTCAAGAAATCCTAGAGTTAGTGTCAATCCCTTTGCAGTGAGTTCTGTATTTTAACTTGCAATGTTTTAAGAGGAATTAGAGTTTATCAAATAACATACAATGTAACGCTTGCATAGCGTCACACACTTAAACCTAATTGTTCTGTTACTCTGTGGGCAGATTATCCAGGATTATTGAAATGTCTGATCTGGCAAATCTATCAACAAACACAACACATGAGATGTACAAGTGGGTAATGCCAGAAATTACCAGATTTTTTATACGTGGGTATTTGGCCATCATTCTCTAATAACACAAGGTTACATTTATCTAGTTGAGTCCCGCAGATCTGTGTCAATGCCTTTGTTGGTTTGTTAACGCAGTTTGGGTTAAGGAAATGAATATTAAAATCCCCTCAGATTATTATCATTGCGTCTGGATGGTTGTGATACAACACTTTAACTATTTCCCATAAGATAGTAAATTGAGATAATTTCTCAGATTTTTTGGGACTTAAGTAGACATTTAGGAGTATTGTAGGGTGAATAAATGCTAATTTAATACATATAAGCGAAGCCAATTGAAAGCTAATTTCAAAATGTTTGCCGTCCAGACTTAAAGAACATTCAAATACTCATAATAGCCAATTAGAGGTTCCTTCTCCTTGGTCCATGTTTCCTGTAACATTAAAACATCAAAGTCCTTAAGGAAGCTTATTGTGTAGGGATCTTTTAGTCCATTTATGTTACATAAACAAATATTAGAAGGTTTTAAAACTTTGTTATAATTCTTTGGGCTTCATTCGTGCATGTCCATACTCCCTTTTGATAGTATTTTAGGGAGCCATGTCCAGTCGTCAATGATAGCTGTATCTTTCTTTAGCTCTTTATATACACAAGTGCCTGATTTACAGCTAGTAATCTAGATCCCGGATGTCAGATCTAATTTAATCGACGGCCCTGTGGCTCCTTTCAGGATTCTCAAATGACCTTTTAGATTTTGAGTTAGTTACTGTATCCCCTAGAACCGGACTAATAGATCTGAACTTGGGGATCAGCAAAGTAGGATATTGATTTTCAATGACTTTCCATGTTTTGATAACCCATTTTTCAAATTGAGTTTTGTTTTCTAAGATGATACTAATTATGTCTGCTCGGTGCCACTTTGTAACAGTTATCTCTTTGTTAATGTTCTTACATTCTTGCTTGAATTCAACTGCATCTCAGTTGTCTAATGTTAAATCTTTGCGCTCAGTTATAGCATTCAGCAATTTCAAAATATTTCCTCGGTTCAAGATATCATATGATCCTGTGAATAAAATGCTAATTGCATTGCTGGATGAATGATTCATCAGTCTTTAATTTCTCCTTTTTAGTATTGCCATTTTTCTCCAATATCAGCTGCAAATCAGGAGTGACCCCTTTGCCAGACACTGAATCATCCACTTTAATTAGTTCGAGGGGTGCTGTGTGCTTGATGTTAATTGTGCTATTTACCGGAAAGGCAACATTATTGGCAGAGTTCCTTATGACTGCGTGTTGCTCTCCACAGAGTTGTTCAATTCCTCTATGAGCATTGTCTGACCCCTCACTTGTGAGTTAGATGTTACAGTGATTTTAGAGCATATACTGTCGTGAAGTACTGCGGAAGGATGGTCGTGTTGGGGTTTACTGGATACACTGGATATGCCGGCTATCATTTTGCCACCACAAGATTCGAGGGGTCTAAAGATTGGATACATTTATTTCACAGTGTGCTCTATTGGTAAGATGCTGATTGGGGATTTTTTTTTAAAAATTGATTTATTGTGTGCTTTCCTCAGTCTTTTTCTTGCCCTTTTGGTCAAACCCTCTGAATTTGTTTTAAGAATTGAAGTATGGATCGAGGTAGTTTGCTGAGCAATAACTTCATCTACTGAAGTTTGATACATAGATTAATTTCCTTCGTTCAGATCCAGGGATTTCAATAGCGTATTTGATTTAGTGTTGTCGTTTGGGGGTTGGTTGTCTCTTACTTCAACTTTCTTATTAGTTGATGCTATATTATGTTGTTGAATTTTATTTTTATTAAGACTATGGTTATATTTTGATGTTGAGTTTCTTCTTGTAACTTTTTTTGCATGTGCGTTTCCATTTTCGTGTGGGGTTCACAAAGTTAAAGCTTTTATATCCATATGGTTATGTTCAGTTGAGGCTGATTCTTTTTTTGCAATTCTGTCTGACATCGTCTTTACCTCTTGCACCATGGATCTCCCAATGGTTGGTAGCTCTGAGATCTTATTGATTAGTTGCGCACAGGTACATGTTAACAATTGATCTTTTTGACTGTTTGTACTTTGGTTACCTGGTTTGAAAGGTGAAGCAGTTTGGCATCAATTCCAGATACATAGATGGCTAGCGTGTTTATTAAGTCAACTTGAATGTTCAATTTATCAGAGTGAAAATTAAGAGCGCTAGTAATATTGTCCATTGTGTTGAGTAAACTACCCCAAATTCCATAATCTGGGCTAATTTGTTTATTTTCTGAGGCACAAGATTTGTCCTGAAAGTTTTCGTCATATTTGGCAAGCAAAGATAGACCCGCTGAACTAAGCGGATTGATCATAGAGTCGTTTTGCGCAGATTTACTATGTTGTTTTGACATTAGCACCTTTTCAACTGTGGCTTTGCCTGGAACTAGAGTTGACCTATTGTCTCTATTGATGATACTAGTTACCAGAATTAAACTTGCTTGAGCCATATTGGATAACTTTTTACTTACTGCAATTTGGAGTGGACGACGACTCTGGAATCAAGGTTTGGCAGCACTGCAAGGTTTTTGACTTGGGTATCGTAAATGAGGACAAAAATACCTCATCACTTGAGTTTTGATCTGAACCAGAAGATATGTTGATAATGGAGCTGTTTGTCACTTTGATTAAGACCTTGTGGTATTGGAATTATTGAATCTTTATGCCCATCAGATACTAAAATAGAGGACGTGGAAGCCTTAAAAGCGATGGGTACATGAACCTGAGCTTGAACCTGTATCAGGCGAGTAGATTGTACAGTGGCTGAAGGACAACAGTTCCCAGTGTAGTTGTTTGCTAATTGGGAATCACTGCTGACTTTCTTTAACTCTGATTCTGACTCTGGTAAAAAAAAAGGGCATTATCCAGCCTATGCCCTATGACTGGGCATAAGAAATGCAAGACAACCATATTAGTCTTTGATAGCTCAGATGTTTGATCCCCATTAGCACAGATAGACTCTGGTGATACTCCATTCTCAATTGCCTTGTTTCTAGATTTTTTCTGCTTAAGGCATTCTGTAATCGAATGTTGGCGACTACTGGGCCTATCAAGAACTCCTGAGAATTGGACATCTACAGGAGAATTTGTGTTTGAAGAAAATGCTGATTTGGGTTTCTCTCAGGGTGTGTCTCCCTTAGGGCTGCTTTGACCAAGCAGGAGATCGTCCCAGAAATCTGAACTCCCCTCATTCTTTCACTGCCTTTTTAATTGAAGTTGAGGCAAGGTCCCACGCCGACGATCGGACCTCATTATGGACAATCTTTATTGGCAGTGTTTCTTTTCTCCTCTTGCTACTGTTATTTTGTAACTCATTATGTTTTTAAGTCTATTTCTGGGAGTTGCTGGGTATGGGGTGTGAAAAGAATGCTCTATGTTAGATTTGAGGAGGGGAGGGCATGGGAAACAGGGCACAATGCACGATTCAGTGAAGTCACCACTCTCCTCTGTTCGCCCCCTCTTGGTTCCCTCTTTATCCCACCTTCTCTTTATCCCTCCTTCTCACAGCAGATCCATGTAGTACTGGTTTATGTGTGCTGTATACTGTATGATCGGTATATTAAAAAATGGAGGTTGAATGCTGGACCATAGGCACGGCCCGCTGCTCACCTGTGTTGACCTCCACACAGCCTCACTATTCTATATCTGTTTCTTCAGTGCTGAACTGTACTGGTGTACTGGTGCTCACTCACAATGTTAAAAATGAGGAGGAAGAAGAACTTCTCAACTGAGAAGACCACCATGATTGTTGAGTTCCTTGTGAGGCAACACAGCCGCCTATATGGTCTCACACCTTCCTGCACAAGTGGCATACAGAGGCAGATGTATTGTAGTATTTGCCCACTGCTGTCCCACCATTGGGGAAGGATGTACGCAAAGTCATTGACATCAAGAAGAAGAGGCAGGACAAAAAGGCAAGGGAGAAGGAGAAGTACTCCAGGATTGAGTTGGTCAGGATTCTCCCTGCACAGCAATCTGGAACCCAACTACATTTCACCCCACTTGAAGAGGATGTCCTCACTACAATCCACCCCCACATGCTCCATGGGCTGCCTGTGAGTGATGTCTGCAACGTGATACCAGGTCAATGGGATGACAAGAACAAGTCTACAAAATGACTGTCTGTGTTGCACTGCTATTGTGATTAAGGAAGTTGTCAAAAGTTTATATAAAAATATAGTCAGTTAGAGGCTCATGTATTTTTCTCTGTATGTTGCACCACTATTTAAAACATGGGCCCAGTACTGATTCTGTATATACCTAACACTGTTAAGTAGCAATTGTCAAAGTGCCCCTTCCACGTACCCAGACATGGCTGGGTCAGTCAAAAATGTAAGGGTGTGGTGGATGCAGTGCAGAGGAAAATCAACAGACAACGGAATAGGGAAAATAAATATAAATTATTCTAACAGTAGCTCACCATTGCCTGCCGAAATCACAAAGCAGAAGGTGAAAGAATCATTATTTTAAAACATTTCAATGCCATACAACCCTAATGCCCCACTGCTCCCACCTCCAACGACCATGGCAGTACCTCACAATACTGTTAGCATGCAGAAGATATGAGGAACTATAAGTTCCACCTGTACATTTTCCATTTGGTGACTTTTCTCTCTTCTCACCTATAGACTAATTCAGCCAGAGCACAGACAACCACAGTAACAGAGGTCCCTGCATCTTCAGTTAGGAAACAACATCATCTAGAGCAAGGCATACCACACTCACTAAATGGTAAGTCAATCTGGTCAGGAGATGGTAAAAATGCATACAGGGTCAGCAGACAACAGAGGTACATATAGGGGCCCATTTTGATCGCGGGTGGATCTTCACCGCCCGTATGGCGGTGGTGATCCGCCCATGATCCAACCCCGTCCGCCACCCATTTCCACCGCCATATTACTATGTCGAGGTGGACTGGGGCCGACGGAAAGACCCAGTTGACAGGGCGGAAAAGGGTTTAATATGTTGGTGGTGTAGGGGTTCGGTAACATGCCTGCCGCCATGGAAAAGCATGCGGGAATAGACTGTGGGGCTTGTTGCGGGCCCACAGGGACTCTGGGTTGTGGGGGGTACATAGGGTACACCCCTGCAGTTCCATGCACAACATGGCATGCACCTTGCGGTGTCTGCCATGTTGTGCATGGAAGTGCACAACATGCCTTCCTGGCATTGTGGCGGGCGGTGCTGAGTGCACTGCACGCCACAATGACTGGAATGCAGGATGTGTCCCCAACTGTGGCAGGCGTATCCTAATTGCCCCCACGGGACCACCGCCCTTATGGCGGGCGGTCCTGTTTCCCGATAGGATGATGGGCGGACAAAATCCCCCCGCAATCTTAATGACCCCTAAAGTGTCTGAATGTCAAAGGTCACCAGAGAGGAAAAAATAGTTTTACAACTATTAGAATTCTTAATGGACATTCACCTTTAGCAAATGGCATTTGTGAATAGCGAATGCCAAAATATAATATATCTAGGCTCATCATACCTTTGTGATTTCTGAACATTACATGTATTCCACCAACAGTTCCAGAACTGTGAACTCAAGTCAGGAATCGAGTGCCATAGCAAGTCAAAAAGTAGCCTCCACTATATTGTAATTAATTCTGTAGACTAAATCAAGAAATCCGATGTTAACAAATATAACAATGATAAACAAGAAGTAAGATACAATTGTCAGGAGTATTTAGAATGCGTCTACTGTCCAACTTAGAATGCTTATATGAAATTGTCCAGTCCACACAGCTGGTTATATATGTTATCATCAGATGGAATGTTTTTTGGCCATTAACAAAACAAGATAGTGGACCTTACTTCAGAAATTGTTATGGTTTCCTATCTTACTCTGCACCTTACTTATATCATTTTTTGGAAAGGTTAGAGGTATAGTTGAAAATAGATAGGAAAGCTTGGGGAGAATGACCATCTTCATGAGGTTAATGTTCCCATAGATGATTAAGGGAAGGTGTCTCCATCTGCTAAACAGACGTTCTATCTCTCTGATCACTCTATTCAGATTTAACTGGAGGATTTTTTCCAGGTCTTTCACAATGTATATTCCCAGATATCTAAACTCTGAGCTAATTGGACCCCTCCATTGGTCCAGGTTCCAGCACATAACCTCTGTTTTTGATCTGTTTGCTGCATACCCTGATAGAGACCCGAATTCTGCCAACAACGCCTCGACCGAGGAATCGTTGCAGCAGGATCGCTTGTGAATAATATCAGGTCATCTGCGTAGAGGGCCAATTTAGAACTATAAAGCCCAGACTGAAAAGGGACAATTGATTAATTTAGCCTTATGGCTTGGGCGAGGGGTTCAATATAAAAATTGAATAATAACAGAGAAATAGGGCACCCCTGCCTAGTTTATATGGGGGGATAAAGGGTTCCGACTAACCTGGAAAAAGCTCAGACGAATATTACTTAAGGGATGGTTGGTTCTTCCAGACTTCAGCCTGTATGCTGTAGCATTCCAGTTTAAGAGCATTCGGATGCTACTAGTGAAACCAGATGGGTCGGCATGGGGTAGATTGCCGGGAGAAATGATAAGAGAAGAAGGGGGGGCGCAGGCGAGGCTTTTATGCATAAATTTGGTTCCCCCAGATTCTTCAAACGGGTTCATCTGAAGGGTCTAAGGGCAGCCCGGGAGCTGAGTCACTGGGTAAGGCACAGTTGGGGGATGGGTTATTATTCAGATCTGGCTCCTATCTGGGACTCTCCCGGAACCCCGGAATTTTTGAGGGATACCTTAGCATTACCATTAAAGAGGGCGGGAATTACCACCGGGATGGAATTGGTAGATGCTGAAGGAGTACTTCCAAGGGATTATCTGAGGGCTAAGATAGGGATTGGACTATCTAGATTCAAGTATCTTCAGTTAGTCTCTTGGTTCGGTGTGGAACGGGAAGAGATAAAGGGAAACAGTGGGATCGAGAGGCTGTGCCAATCTACTTTACAACTTAAAAAGGAAATATGGATGTGGTATAATCACCTATTGGAAGCTGAAGATTTTGTGGTTCCCCCCTCAGAGGCAGTATGGAATCTATCCTCTATTGGATCTCAGGTCAATGTCCTTTTTGAGCCTTCCTTAAAGACACTATATAAGTATATAAAACCGGTCTGTTTGAAAAAGAATCACTTTTTCGTCATCAATAGACTTTATTACACCCCCTACAAGGTAGCAAAATTTGCCCCAGTACCTCCACCTAAATCCCCAAGATGTCATACCACACTAGTCAACGATATCCATATTTTTTACGATTGCACAGTGTTGGAACTTTTCTGGAAGGAGTTGGGGGACACTCTCTTGGAAATCTTTAAATCGAGGGTGGAGGTTAATCTCTCCTTAGTCTTATTTGGAGATGATGGTCCCTTTTGTCAGACTGCTTCACAACGTGATAAAGGTCTCTTACTATACATGATTCTATTGGCGGGGAGAGAGATCTGTAGAAGATGGAAAGACCCCCTCCCCCCAAAAAGAGAAGATTGGCTCAAAGCATTGTTTGTTATGGCCCGGCTAGTATATGGGGGCGTAGAGGAAAAGCTGACTAACATCTGGCATCCTCTAATGAGTTGGGGACAAAACCAAAGACTGATTAAGATGGTCCAATGATTACACCTCGTCCCTGTACAAAAAAGGGGATGGGTCAGGCAACCCAAGCGAGTGCGGTAAGCCAAGGGTTACCCAGTTAATCAGCATGGCTGTACAAGTTCCGCAGAGGCTTGATAAGGTGAGATGAGGACAAAAAAAAAGAAATTGTTATTGTGTCAATTTGATAGGCGTTGCTTCTAGGAAGTGGGGACATTATAAATTGAATGTGTGATCACTCATGATGATTAGTGCTACACACTTCTACAATGGTAGTGCCCATACAGCTTGTGCTTATCTTCTGTGCCTGAAATTGATGGCACCACAGGTAGCAGCAGAAATATAAAGTTGCAAACACACTTATCATTGTAGGTTCAATGATGCCTTACCAGTTTCCAAGACCCACATTGACTTCTGATACAAGGTTGGCTATGTCATCTAGTCAGAGACCACACACTTGGCAGGTGCTGGCCATGGTAAATAAACCCAAGAATAATGTACCTTAATGCTCATGAAATGTGTCTTTAGTCTCCACTGTATGTTGTATGTGTTTTACATCACTGTTGTCCTGCATCACAATATGCCTACATATGTCATTTAACCACATACCAGATCACCCATGGTGGCTAGTGAAAGAATGACACAAAATGTATGACAAGTGAGTGCAGAATGGACATAAAATAGTATGTAGTGTCATATGAAGTGTACTAGACACAGCTGGATTGTAATTCAATGATATGAAAACTCCCTAGCAAAATTCCAATGGAAAAATCATATTGAAATTGGTGTGGATGAGGCTTGCACTGATGCCAATTGTGTATTTTTGTGATGGATGTATGGGCTGCTAAGGTAAATCTTCAGGAAGTGAAATGTTCAAATCTCTTGGCTGAAAAGCACAACACAAATCCAGTGTAGGTGGCAACCATCGCACAATGTGGGATCCAAGTCAAAAGTTGCATTCTGCTTGCCTCCTCTTCTACTGTATTCACCTATATAAGTGAGTGTATAATATATGAGGTTAGGATGTCTGCTGTACAAGACATCATCCGTTGTCAGCTTAGTTCTACATTGATGTTGGAAATGGAGTACGGCAACAGAGGACCCTCAATGGATGGACTAACAAATGTGTGATCTCTCATTTCAAAATGAGCTTAGTGACTTCATGGGTAGGGCAGCGCAAATGACACACAAAATGTACCTGACTATTGCACATCTCACATATGAACTCTACAATGCAATGTTTGAACTGATGTGCACATGTGAAACTGGTCAGCTAGTGGATGTACACTCCTTTTTGACTTGTCCACAGACAACATTATACTTATGAGACATGTTAGGCTTAATGGTGAAGGTGTAATCAATGTAATGTGGCACCCTGATTATTTCTCCCCTTCATTCAAATATCAGTAACCTTCTCATACACGTTTGTCTTTTCCTGTGTCATCTCATTGATGTCAGTGCTGTGGATGTAACAGCTAGCAATTGCTGCAAGTGAGCAGGGTCCCACATGTAAAGTCAATGAGGTAAACATGCTGCATATTGGCCAGGAATATCATACTTATGGTCATTGAGAATGACATACATGTTAGCTCATAGCTACCATCTGGTGTACTGAAATATGGACATGTACCAGTGCAGCGTACAACACCATCCCGGGAATGCAAGACATCTTGGCTGCAGCATGAACCCCTCTCACACCTGTCCATAAGGTAATTGTGGCATGAAGTGTTTCCTCATCATAGATCACAAAACCATGACAAAGATCAAAAGCCCCTTCGGCATGAAACCTGCAATCTGTGTTTACAAGGATACATACATATCAAAAGTGTCACATGTGCCTGTTTGTAAATTAGTAATGCAGATGATTGCGAATGGTGTCAATTCCCTGTGCAGCTGCCGGATTGGGGACTGCTACGACAACAAACCAATGAGGAGCATGGTTTAGCCCTTGACATCAGGGGGGATCACAAAGGGACACAAAGCTGGGGCTGGGGCTGGTGAGGTTGCTTATGCAACACACATCTCCGTTTAACACCTTAGTGCTATGGTGTGAGCTATCACTTGTAGGGGTATATAAACCAGATCACATGTGCATCATCTGTTGATGCAAAGTACAATAGAACCAACCTTTGTGTTGCAACACATCTTATACTAGGTCAATTATTTATCCTGCTGCAACTTTTGTGTTCCAGGTGAGGATGAGGATGAGGAGGATGGACCTTCCATAAGTGTTGGGTGACGGGTAATCAAAGGGGAAAATCCACTGCTCCTCCAGGCAGTAATGTCGGCTGCAAGTACTGCGCAAGAGGAGGAGGAGGGGGAGGAAGTACCTGAGGAGGCCGAAGGATTGGACGATGATGGTGACTATCTGTTCATCCTCTCAGAGGGTAAAGATTCTGATGCCATGGAAACATCACCCACATTTAGCAAGGCCTCAAACCCTCTGCCCAGCAAAGTGCTTCAGCCTCCTCCAAAATAAAAGATTGCCTGACCCCAGCATAGAGCTAACCAGCCACAGCTCACACACACCCCAACACTGACATTACTCCCTCACAGCCCTCACATCCAGGACAGACGTGGTGGTTCCCCTACACACTCCTCCCTATACAGTGTATCCCAGGCATTATCTCCACCATCTGAGGGAAATACCAACCCTGTTGTGGTGCAGGTATCTCCTGGGCATTATTCTCCTGTCCACAGGCTTCAACCTGCCACCCCTGCCCCTGCTGTTGGACCGGCAGTCTCATCCATGGCCGACCCCTGCAGAGAAGGCCTGCACCTGGCCATGGTGGCCAGTGGGAGCAGGACTCCTTCAAACAGCAGGCAGATGTGAGACAGGACATTCATGCCATAGGGGCTACCGTGTCAGACATGACACGGTAGCCCCTACCGTGTTTGGATAGGGTGGATAGATCCATGACCCATGTTTTGGATAGGATGGATAGATCTTGGCAAGACATGTCTAAGAATATCAGAGACATGATATTCATCCAAAGTGAAGAGAGTTTAGGACACCATACCTTGGCCATGAAGATGATAGCGGGCATGATGAAAGTGATCCAAAGTCTCCCTTTACAGTCAACACAGGGAGGAGAGCCATCACATCTGCCTGCAGCATATCACACCCACACAGCTGTACCACAAACTACACAGGACTACAGCAAGGGTAAGCACCCACCACCAAGCCCCGAACAGGCACTCACACCACCTGTACATCCACCACCACCCCCTGAACTGGCACTGTCAACGCCTGCATACCCAGCTCCTGTCCAAGCACAAACACCAATTGTACATACACCATCTGCTCCTGCATATAAACTTCACCATGCACAGGCACATGCACAACACCCACCTTCACCTCATGAACAACCCTGAAATGATCCCTCACAGCGATCCTCACCTCTGAAATTGTGAAGTTGCAAGCATGACCACCATTGATCACATCCCACAAACTTTTGGACCAGTGTAATAAATATGTATAAATAAAAGAAATTCTCTACACGAGTCAAGACTCTGTTGCGTATCTTGTCCTGATAGGCAAATGTATACCAATTTTGGCAGGACCGGACTGGGAACCACAAACGGCCCTGGCAAAGTGCTCGGCTGGCCTCCTCTCCCACCCTCCCCACTCGGGCGTTTGGAGGTATCGCCGAGCTCCTTGCTGGATCTGGTTTTCGCCCAATTTTGGTACAGGGCTGATATTGCAGCTATGCTGCAAAAACGGCCCTGTAATAAAAACGGCCCTCAGTGGCCCAAAACTGACCCCCACCCATGCGGCGTACTGGGGGATTTCCCGGTGCCTGCTATGGCCAGTCCGGCCCTGAATTTTGGTGCTTAGTGATATGAGGATGTATGTATGTGTGTGTGTGAGACACATGTACAAGTGAAACCCCATCAATGCAACAAGCCATAATGTGGGGCGCAGATGACTCACAAAATATATGTCCATATTGTATACAAGACATTCACAATGAAGTTAAACAAGATAGAGAAAGTATGATTCAAAATAAGATTCTATGAAAAAAAAAAGTGTGGGATGAGAAAAACAACAACAGTCTGTTTGGAAGTGAGAAAGGAAAACAAATGATGTTCTTACTACAGAAAGAGAAGGGAACTTGGATTGGGGTGGGGCAACATAAATATAACACTTCATACCGCATCTGTGGAACTAGTCTATTTACAAAAAAAATAAGTAAATAATCGTCCACAAATAAAGTTGTGTCCAACAGTTTCAGGTGCCCTTCTGGCCATCCTCTAGTACCACAATGTCCAGGTCCTGTGAGTCCAATGCAGGATCCTGGCTGGCCGGTGCAGGAGCAGGCACCACATGGGGGTGGGGCATATGAGGGGTATGGGGAAAACAGTGTGGTGCAAGAGACATGGGTTGACATTGATGGTGCAGTGGGAAGGATGTTGGGATATGACAGACAACATGGCTGCATCAGAGAATTGACACTGACAGTGAGGGTGGCCAGAGCTCGGGCTGTTTCCTCTTCCATCATTTGCAGCTCCAGACATATCTGCAGCATGATGTGAGAGGACATATCTGGCTGACCCTCACATGCCCACATCAAGTCCTGTGGTACATCCACAGGAGGGAAAACACTGGGAGGGTTTGGGTTAACATGATGGGCGTGGTGCCTCAGGTTTAGAACCAATGTTGGTGTTGACCTGGCAGCTATGATGAGGGGGACGGGTTGCAGGGGATTCAGCTAGCGGCCCTGATAGAAGGGGGGCCTCTAGAGTTAGGGAGGTGCTGATGGCAGGCACAGGTTGTGTAGTGGCATGCGCATGCAGACTTACCCAGAATGTACGTCTGATGTAGGGGATTCTGCAAGACCACGGCGGGGAGGAGGAGGAGGGCAGCCCAGAGACAACGCAATAAAGGTAAGTCTGTTTAATTTACCTTAATAATTTTTTTATGTTAAAAATATTTATTGAGGTGATTGAGGGAGTGGAGGCGCAGAGCAAAGCGGCGCTAGTTTTTGCCCACTTCCGTGGTGCTCCACGTAGAGCAACTATGCCAGCTCCGCCTGGGTTTATTGTGGAAACACTAGGCAAAATTGGAAACATTTAAGAGTAAGGCAAGGATCTCAAAGTCTGTCTTGGCTCAAAGGCACATGAGGATCTATCTCAATCAGAACCCAAACTCAGCGAATACAATGTAATTTACAGCATCTAAATGCTCTCATGCACACACTGGAGAGTGTCTGTACCATTCCTCATCCAATGCACACAGCAGTTATGATTCCCTTGGTTCACGGTTAGTGGTGCTGGCCGTGAAAAGTTCTGTACAAATGCACATGGGTGGCTCAATTCCCCAGTTGTCATAATGAAACTACAACTCCCAGAATGCACTCTGCCCTGTACAATCGATGTGTTACATTGAGCCTTTTGCTTCATGATTACTGCTGTATAGACACAGAATAGGTGAATGGAGGCATGGGAAACACAATGGTACATCTCTGTCTTCACTCACATCATACTTCCAGACAGATATTGCGTATAGTGCACTTACCAGGTCTCTGCTGCTCATGCTCCTCCAACTGAGCATGGAGGGTCGGCCAAGCTGCACGCAGGACCCTCCTTTACAGTGGAGAGAGGCGGGGACAATGAATATGGTACTGGGAAGACTGGGCCAGTAGCTCCTCAGCCTTGTGCCGGGCCCAGCGTTTTAGGTCCTCCCAGTGCTTGCAGCATGCCCTCGCCTTCCTGGTGTAAACGCCCACGGCACTGCAGCACTCACCAATGTTGGCCCGTAATGTGGCCTGAGCTGCATTACTCAGCTGGTCCTCTGGCCCCCTATATAGCTGAAAATATTTGGTCAGCACCCCCTCAGCTAAACTGTCTAATTCTATTTCAGTGAAAGGGGGTGCTTTCTCCTCATAACCCTCAGCCATTTTGGGGGAAATAAGGATGAAAGGAGCAGCAGGATGGCAGAGGATCTGATCTGTGAGAGAGGATGACTCCGAATGAAAACAAAATGTCTGTTAACAACTTCATGTGATGTATTTCCTGTTTCCCACTTCCTGTATATTATTTTCTGTATGAAGGGATGGGTTCCAGTTCAATTTCGGAGGTTAAGGCCCAAAAACATAATTTTGGTTTGTGGAGGGTTGGCTCTGCATGTGAGGCGCATGCCCGCGTACCTAAAAAATGCAACCAGAAAACATTATTTCATACAGGAAGTGGGAGACAGGAAATATATCACAGGAAGTAGTTGACAGCCACTTTCTGTTGATTCTGATTAATCAACAATCACAGATCAAATCCTTTGCCATCCTGTTGTCTGTAGCAGAGAAACCTGAAATGACAGTGTAAGAGAAAATCATAGACATTAAACATAAAGGAGAACAGACCATTTAATGAAATTTGGACTGGGACAAGGGATGGGGGCTGACAAAATATCAAACCCCAGTTTAGTATCTCCTCCTTTGCATTATGGTACATGTAGTCCATATTTAGTGCTCAACACACGTTGTCTGCTGTGCTACAGAAACTTGGGGGGAGCAGTGCTGTGTATCCCAGACACATAGTGCCAGATTCACACATAACATCGTCACTCATGTTGTTGGCCCATCATTTGTGGTGAAGTCAAATCATTTGGGGGCAGAAACTCTAACAATGCAATAGTTAGGCAATTTTGTGTTTCAGAAACCCATCCTTGTGAGGTCCGGGAAGGTCTCTCAGAACAAATATATCTTTTCCTCTAAGTCAATAGATCCCTTAGGGACATCAGTACACTGATTGCTGACATGGGCACATGACCTGATGCACAGTCAATCTTTTGACTAGCAGTTAGTGTGTCTTGCAAAGTAGTCTCAGAATGGAATTTGTGGACAGAGTCATAATTATCCAACTTTCAGCATTGACAACAGACTGCAAACCACATTTTTTCCATGAACCAACAGGTTGCTCCTGTGAAAAACCTGGCAACCAACTGATCACGGACTTGCATACCCTGACCTCTGTTATTTGCAATGGCCCAGTTTCCCAGATTCAGAGGTATCCGAGGTACAAGAGGTATGTGTAAGCCTTGCTTTAAAGCTATATTATGCAAAACACAGGCTAATATGATCTTGCACATGACTTCAGGGGAGTACACCAGCGCACCCCCTGTATGATCAAGACATCTGAATCGCACCTTCAACAGACAAATTAATGTGCTCTTAGATGGCTCCAGTTCGTATGTGTGCCCTATTGTACCTATGCTAAGGTACAATGGGTGGATGTCTGTAAGGTGTGAGGAGTTGTGGGAAGAGTGCATACCCAGCATCACCTGAGGAGGCAAGAAAGGGCAATTGGTTACATTTCCCTCTTTAATTTACACAGAACATGATCTGTACTTTGGTACATGCAGTGTCTGTTGAAACCGTATATGTTATGTTATGTTATGTTAAGTTGTTTTATATAGCGCATGGCTACCGTAGCAACGGGGCATCCCAGAGCTTACAGACATGCGTGACAGATCGGCTGTGAGGCTGCTTGTGGAGAGGGAGTGTAATACCGGCCTCCACAGCTCTGCAGGATAGATTGATGAAAATAGCCAAGTTTTGATTAGCTTGCGGAAACACTGGTGGTGCGTAGTGGATTGTGCTCGTAGAGGGATAGAGTTCCAAAGTGGTGGAGCCTTGTGCTTAAATGAGCGTCCTCCCATCTGCTCCTTCGTACCCTCGTAGTACAGGCCAGGTGGAGATCTGCAGAGTGAAGATCGCGCGTCGGGGTATATGTTGCTTGATAATTCTTATTGTACAATGGTTGTTTTTTTTTTGTTTTTTTTTTATTGTCCTCATAAGTGCAATATTAAAAGTAAGGAGTTGTCGGGCCCCTTTCTCTCATTGATTCTTAAACTTCACTGTCCTGACATAGGGTGTGTGTAACTGGACAGTTCCCCTGGAGCGTCATTAGGAGAGAGGAGGGTCCCCTTGTTTCCAATACTTTGTAGAAGGATTGAGTACGGGGGGTGGAGCTAGCCATTATGGCTACTCATGCAGGCCTTCTCCTGCCTTTCCATTGCTTACACATAATCATTGGACTTTTGTAAACGTTTGTCGTGCCAATCACTAAGACAGTTTTATGTCTAGGATACCTCCATGATTTAATTTGCACCTTGCTGGTAGTTTTCCCAGATTTCCCAGAACTTGAGTTTTTTTCTGGGGGCCTTTCTTTTATCAAGTCTATAAATTCTTAGTATGGAAGTTAACCAATCACTATGAGTTGGAGGAGCAGAGCTTACCCATTTTATACATATTTCTCTCCTTGCAAGCAAAATTAATAAAAAAAGGAGATTTTCCTGAAGAATAGAAAGCTTGTCTAATGCATTTGAGCTCCTTGCCCCAAAGATAATTAAGTCGGTACTTACATTTAGATGTCTTCCTAACACCCCATCCAAAGTCTTACCCACATCATTCCAGAAGCCGTCGAGACGGGGGCACTGCCGAAACCTGTGTAGATCGTCGGCTCTTTCCAGCCCACATTTGGGGCAGGCCTTCACTGTTGACCCAGCAAACTTCGATAACTTTTTAGGAGTCCAGTAAGCTCTATGAGAGGTGAAAAGATGGTTTCTCTTTAAGGCAGCTGAAGACAAAATTGTCCAGCATTTACTCATAGATACTTGCCATTGGTTGTTTAACTCCGGCGTCGGCAGATCTTTCCCCCATACTCTCTCCGGAATCCTGAAATCTTCCTCTCCTCCCAGAATCAAGGCCCAATACCAAAGTGCGATTTCTTTATGAATAGTGTCTGTTTTCTGCATTTCACTTTCCAGGGAAGGATTCCCAGTTCTATATTCTTTTAGTGATTTCGACCAACCAGAGAGTTGATAGAACTTGAATTTAGAAAGTGAGCCCATAGTCTTGGAGGATAAGGTATTCCACTCCAAAAGGTTGTTTCCAGACATCAGTTGACCCCACGTGGTTAGTCCAGCTGCTTTTATAGGGAGAGCTAGTTTATCTTTAAGACACTCAGGGGTGCCAGGAGAGTCCCAGATGGGGGCTAGGTCGCTGTAATAGGGAATCTTTAGAGTGCATCTTATGCTAAACCACAGTTTGGCCGCGGATTTCAACATCTTTAGTTTAATTTTTTTAAAGTACTTAGGGTGTCCGAATTTATATAGGAAGTGGCTAGTTTTACGGGTCATAGTTTGGAAGTACAAAGGGTAGCAATCAAAAACATTTAGAAGCTTTCTATTAGATTTAAATTGGAAAGCTCTACAATATTCATAGAGATCAGGGCTTGCAATGCCCCCCTGGATTTTTTTCCTTCCTAACTTGTTCCAGGCAATTCTGGGATTTTTTGAAGACCATATGAAACTTGTGATCTCACTCTGGATTTTTTTTAAAGTTATTTTATTAAATTCAAGAGGGATAGCCCCAAAGACGAAGGTAAACTTTGGCAGGATTGACATTTTAATTAAGTTCGATTTGCCTTAAAACGACAAAGGGAGACCCCCCCAAACTTTCAATAATCTTTTAACATCCTTGTCTATTCTTTGGAGATTTATATGGGTGACTTTGTCTAAGTCTTTAACTAGGTCTATACCAAGATATCTGATTTTATCTTTGTTATGGGGGCTAGTAAAGTTGTCGTTCCAACTCATGGTTTCAGTCTTATCTTGATTGACTTGATAGCCAGAAATACTCCCGAACCTGGTCAATGCCTCCTCAGGTATAGTTAGTGTCCCCCTAGGGTTATCTGTAAAGATCATAAGATCATCTGCCTAAAGCGCGATTTTTTTAGACCAGTCTTGAAAAGTAAAAGGAGAGATTAAGGGGTCTGATCCGAGAAGTTCCGCCATCGGTTCTATAAAAAAATTAAAAAGGAGAGGCGAAAGGGGGCATCCCTGCCTAGTTCCTCTCTTTATCTGTATGTTTGGGGTCAGACTGCCATTTATTAGGATTTGGGCTCTAGGAGAAGTATATATTTTAGAGACCGCGTTTAGTATATTTCCCCCTAAGTTAAACCTTTCCAATACTCTGTTTAGGTATACCCAGTTAACTCTATCGAACGCCTTTGCGGCGTCGATTGTAATTATTGATAGAGGGATTTTCTCATTGGAAGCAATATCTATGGTGGCAAACAACTCCTGCGTTAAATCTTGTAGTTGTCTTCCCGGAATGAAACCCTTATGATGGTTGAGCCCTGCTATTTTTCCCAGTCTCTTCGCCATAATCTGCGTGAAAATTTTATAGTCGCAATTAAGGATCGAGATAGGGCGATATGACTCACATTTTCTTGGATTTTTGCCCTGTTTTAAAAGGATGGTAAATATGGCGTCATTCCAAGAATCGGGAAGATTAGATTTATCTACGAATATTTTATTCAGCAGTGAGGATCAAGACCTCTCTTAATTTTGAGTAGAATTCATTGGGAAGGGCATCTGGCCCAGCTGCTTTACCATTCTTAAGGTTTTTTAATACTTCCTCCACTTCCTGAGTTGAGACTTCCGCATTTAGTTCCTTTCTCATTTCAGGCGTTAAACTGGGAAGATTTAGGGGGTCTAGGAAGTGATCAATTTCTTCCAAATTAGGATGGCAATCTTCATTGTATAGATCAGAAAAAAAGGAGAAGAATTCTTGTTTTATTACCGTATCATCAGTCCCATTTTCTACAATGTTTCTAGGGTCGACACAAACGACTTTATTCCTGGTTTGTTCTGTCTTCGTTTTCCAGGCAAGAAGTTTGCCACATCCTTCTCCATATTCGTAGTGGGCTAGTTTGCTAGCTTCCCATTTTTCTCTCACTTTATTTTCTAAAATTTCAGCTAGATTTTCTTTTTGGTTCATTCTGATCGCCTCTAGATGTTCTTTACGAGCGGAGGAAGTAGCTGCATCTATTTGTATATCCAAATTTTTAATCTAATCTTCCAAGATTGATATCGATTGTTTTAGGCCCTTCGATTTATGCACCGCCAAGTTAAGGATATAGCCTTATACGCATCCCAAGTGATCTGTGCCGAAGTACCTTCTTTATTTTCCTCAAAGAAAATGTTAGTCCGTGATTTTAGCTGGTCAATAATCTGGGGGGTTAAGAGGATTGTTGGAAAGGGGCGACCATTCGGTCCCCCCGAACGTATGGTTGAGTACCACGATCCCCCCGGGAAGCCATCTTGGGCGGGAGGCGAGCCTCGGCTGGTATGCCCGAAGCGGCGTAGCCGGGGCGCGCCTTTTTCCCGCCCTGGAGTGGGCTGGCCTAGACACTGACGCGGCCGGCCACGCCCTTTGGGGCAGGCAGGGGCGGGTATACGCCCGCCCTGAAGACGGATAAAAGGAGCAACAAGCCAAGAAAGCATCCTCTTGTTCCTGTGCTCTGAAGCTGCACCTCCTCGCTGCACGTGAGCTCGAGACGGAACGAAGAGCCAATTTTGAGCGTTTTAATCTTCTTGTTTGTTTTGCAGATACTCTGTCGGAGAATGCCTAAGAAGGTGGGAAAACGATTGACTACCGAACAGATGCTGCGAGTTCTCATGAAAGAGGTAACCGACTTAAAGAAGCGTATGGCGGAGAAAGACGAGGAAGGGGGGCCGAAACGTCCTCTGGCGGGAACAGCTCCAGGGGGAAAAGGCAAGAGGCCCAGGAGGGGAACAGCGGGGGGAGACGTCCCAGTTCCCTGTACTCCGCTCGAAGCACCCACTCCGGTCCCGGGGGAAGGAAATCCGATTCCCGTAGTGGTCACCCCCGTGTCCGGGGAGGATATGCCGCCCGAGCTGGCGGCACAATTAGCAGCGTGGTTGGGTGAAGGTAGCAAGGGCGCCACGGCTGACGACGCGCAGGTGTTGATGAAACAGCTGCGGGAAACAAGGGAAGCGACGAAGGCACCATCGCCGGCTGCGGCAGTTGAGAAACCATCTGGATCAGGTCCAGTCGCAGATACAGCTTCCGGTTCAGGTAAGCGGCCATTGCCGATTGCGAGGGATGAGTCGGCACCCTCTCGAAGGGAAAGGTTGGGTCAACATGTCCCTTTGGCTATCAAGGAGAAGATATGGGCAGGGGAGTATATAAACATTTTCTCGTTGCTTACCGATCATTATGAGATGGAACATGTTAAGAGTCAAAAGGAGCTCATGCATCCGAGTGTTTGGCGCGCAAAGATGGCCGCCTTTAAGGTAAAGGAAAACATTGGTAATTGGGGCAAAGCATGGGGGGTTTTTACATCCATCTTAGGTGAACGTAGGCCCGAATTGCTGCCCGAATTGCCGATTTATCAGTCACGGATCATGGGGTATTCAGTGTCTCATGAGGGCAACCATTGGTTTTGTTACGACAATGTTTTCAGAAAAGCAAAAGAGCACGATAAAAACTTAACTTGGGATTGTTATGATTCTGTGTCCTGGTCCAAAATGGAGGATTCTGGTATGTTGAAGGTGCCATTGGTAGGGAGTTACGTGGGTGAATCCCCCCGCCAATATGCGGGGACGCCCTTTCGATCGGGTACGAGTAACGACAATCACTCAAGGCCGACCGGCAACGCAGGTAAAAGGGGGGTTTGTTGGAACTTTAACAGGGGGAAATGTACTAGGCCCCAGGGGTCATGCAAATTTAGGCACGAATGTGGGGGGTGCGGGCAATCATCCCATCCTGAGTCCATGTGCAGAGCCAAAACGGGTGATAACGGGGGTAGAGGAGGCGCCAAACAGGTCTGACATAGTCCGAGGGGCGCCTTTACCTACTCCGATTGATACCATGGCAATGATTCCCTGGCTCAGTGAATACCCGGATCACGCTTCCGCTGGGGTGTTACGGGACGGATTTTCGTATGGTTTCCGCATCCCAGTGAGGGAGTTCCGGGGTATAGCAAAATGTAAAAAGCAGATATCGGTCTTACAGCATACGACCGTGGTACAGGAAAAGATCGGGAAAGAGGTGGCTCGAGGCCGAGTCGCCGGTCCATTTAATGTGCCACCAGTTGCTAACTTTGTTTGTTCCCCTTTAGGGGTGGTCCCCAAGAAGGACCCGGGTGAGTTTCGACTGATACATAACTTATCAGCCCCACGTGGTCTTTCCGTAAACGAGGCAATAGACCCGGAAGTGTGTTCGGTGCGGTACGCATCCTTCGATGAGGCCGTAGCCATGTTGAATCGCCTGGGGCCCGGAGCGCTGATGGCAAAATGTGATATCGAGTCAGCGTTCCGGTTGCTCCCGGTACATCCAGACGATCAGCGTCTCCTTGGTTTCATGTTTCAGGGTCACTACTACATGGATAGGTGCATGCCGATGGGGTGCTCTATATCGTGTGCCTATTTCGAAAAGTTCAGTTGCTTCCTGCAATGGGTCTTCACAAGGAAGACGGGGTTTAAACATGTTATGCATTATCTCGATGACTTTTTGTTTCTGGGGGCAGCCGGTGATCCAGAATGTGGACAGGCTTTGACTGCATTTAGTGTCTTGATGAATCAATTTGGCGTGCCATTGGCACCAGGTAAGACTGTGGGTCCCTCGACTTGCCTTGAGTTTCTGGGGATCGAGCTCGATTCCAAAGAAGGTTGTTTTCGTTTACCAGATGACAAAGTGTTAAGATTCAGGGCATCCTTGCAGATGTGTATAAGTGAGTCTAAGGTGAAGCTACATCAATTACAGCAATTGGTGGGACAGTTGAATTTTGCCCTGAGAGTTATACCGATGGCCCGCCCCTTTTCTCGCTCGATCGCTCAAGCCATGGTCGGCTTGAGGGAGGGTCATCATCGCACAAGGCTCTCGGCAGAGGTTCGCCAGGACATGCGCATTTGGCTGGCATTTCTGGCGGATTTCAATGGTCGAATTGTCTGGAACAAAACGGCCGTGTCCTCTGAGGAGCTGGGGCTGTGGACGGATTCGGCAGGGAGCATTGGTTTTGGTGCCATATTCGGCACACAGTGGTCGGCACAAAAATGGCCGTCATGGTGGCATGATAGTGGTCTGACGAGCAATATTGCTTTCCTAGAACTTTTTCCCATACTGGTGGCCCTGAGAACTTGGCCTGAGGGGTTCAGAGATCACTCGGTGGTATTCTGGTCAGATAATATGACCGTTGTTGAGTGTATCAATAGCCAGGCAGCACGGTGCAAATGGATTCTGAGATTGCTCAAAGAAATTGTGTTATTGTGTATGCAATTGAATGTACTATTTAGGGCACGACATGTCCCGGGGGTAATGAACCAAGCGGCTGATGCGCTTTCTCGTTTTCATATGCAGGCCTTCTGGGGTTTTCTGCCCACAGCGGACCCGGTGGCAGCACCCTTTCCCGAAGCTCTCTGGTCTCTCGGTGCCCAGAACTACAGGACCTCGTGGGAGAGAGTTTAGCACCCAGGACGAGGAAGGCATATGAAGGGGCGTTCCGTTCCTATTGGGCCTTTGTGGGGGCGGCTAGAAGGGAGCTTTGGGGCCAGGAGGAGTTGGTAGTGAAATTCCTGCTGTCGTTACGTCATGCAGGCAAATCAGTGGCTACGGCCCAGAGGCATCGGGCCGCCATTTCCTTTGTGGCTAGGGCTCATGGGATCCAGGACCCGACAGCGTCTTTCGTTGTACAAAAAGCGCTACGTGGGTGGCAACGCCTTGAGGGTCGCAGAGTAGATGAAAGGCGCCCGATAGGTTTGGATAGGTTGGCCCTATTATTATCTAAACTCCCTGCAACATGTTCATCCCAGTATGAAACGGTGTTATTTCGAGCCGCTTTTACGCTGGCATTCCATGGGGCTATGCGAGTAAGCGAACTAGTGGCGAGAAACAAGCAGGATGTGATGGGGGGACTGTGCCGTGAGCACGTTCAGATCGGAGGGGGGACGATGACTCTCTCGTTCGTCAGGTCCAAGACCGATCAGGGTGCAAGGGGTGATTGCATAATCATACAAAGGATACCTGGGTCCTCCATGTGCCCGGTGAGCTGTGTAGAGGAATATTTGGCACACAGAGTGGCATCATGGGGCGGGACCTTGCTGAGACACGCTGACACCACCCCACTGACGAGGTTTCAGTTTCAGCGGGTGCTTGCGATGTCGATTACTGCTGCGGGCTTGAACCCGGGCGAGTTTGGGACCCATTCCTTTCGGATAGGGGCTGCTACAGAGGCTACAGCCAGGGGTCTGAATGTCGAACAAGTTAAACGTGTGGGGCGTTGGTCCTCCAATTGTTATAAGAGGTATGTGCGGTTGCACATGTTGTGAAGCTGTAATGATGTACTCACGCTTCTTGTTTTTGTTTGGTTTCAGTTGCGCAAGCCTACGAGGCGGGGCCGACTATGCAGTCGACCCAACACCGGGCCAGCGGTCAGACATCACCGGCTGTGAAAGAGGAGGTGTGGGTCGTGGGCCACTCATACGTGAGGCGTGCCGCGGACGTATTCAAAGCAGGTGATATGATTCACGTGGCTGGGGAATACGGGTACAGGGTGTCCTTCCACGGAAGGGGCGGACTCTGTATTGACCAGTTTCAATCATTTTTCGAGGGTTTGCTAGGGCGGACGAGGTCACCGCCGTCTATAGTCATAGTACATCTTGGGGGTAATGATTTGGTCACCACTGGTAGACGACTTCTTCTTGAGGCGATGCTTTCCACTGTAAGTTGGTTGGCGAGGAGAGTTCCAGGGTGCACAATTGCATGGTCCCATATGATCCCACGAAAAGTATGGCGGGGGGCTATTTCTGTTTCTGCTCTGAATCATTCAGTAAGAAAAATCAATAACAAAGTGAGTAGATTGTTCCGTTCCAATACACTGCATTCGATTTCGCATGGTTGTATTACTGGTGACAGTATGTATTTGGGGGATGGTGTTCACTTGTCCCGGGTGGGGAACGAGTTACTCATAGGAGACGTGGTAGCTTGGCTAAAGACTTTAAGACATGACCTTTAGGTAGGAGTTTTGTGGGGGGTCCGGATAGCCGGTCAACTATCCGGCCTGTGGCGGTAAGGTCATGATCGGTGAGCACTAATTGGTAGATCCCTATGAGTGGGCGTCACCCATTACGGATGGGAGCGCTCGAGGGAGGTGGCCATTGGCCCCTCAACGGGGAGGCGGTTCCTTCTAAGGATGGGCCGCCGGAAGGAAAGGAAAGGCGGTCAAGGCCCCTTCCTGGGTAGGAGGGGTTACAGCCCCCTCCTGGAGAATTTCCCGGGGCCAGGTCATCTGCGACGGCAGATGTGGTAAGTTGTGTGGGGTTTGGGAGGGGGGTCTACGCTACCTTCTAGATACCTCACACGAGTCCTCGAACGACCTTTAAGTGGCGTCGAGTTTAATGGGGCCCCCGTCAAGTCAAGGGAAATTGGTAGTGGCACTTGAGGTACGCCTCTGTGCGGTCGCCCCTCACAAGTGAGGGGGTCATTTCTGGTTTAGGGATCTTGACACCGGTTACGACCTTGCCGTTGGCCCTTAAACGTTAGGATGTACAATTTCAAATTACAAGTTAATATTTTGTAGGATGTTAGTTCGGCTAGGAGAACCTTTGTATTAGAGCATATGTTAAGGTTAGCCAAACATCGCAAATGTGGAAATGAAATTGTACATAATATGAAACTGTTATTTTCATGTTTTTAATTTTGTTTCATATTTTAATAAATACGGCCGGGAGGGTCACTCCCTCCCGTCTTCCAAAAGTTCAGAACTGTTTCCGGTTTCCCATCCTTGGGGATTGTGTTGCGAGGGGGTGGCGGGTATCTCGGCCATATGGAAAGGGGCGACCATTCGGTCCCCCCGAACGTATGGTTGAGTACCACGATCCCCCCGGGAAGCCATCTTGGGCGGGAGGCGAGCCTCGGCTGGTATGCCCGAAGCGGCGTAGCCGGGGCGCGCCTTTTTCCCACCCTGGAGTGGGCTGGCCTAGACACTGATGCGGCCGGCCACGCCCTTTGGGGCAGGCAGGGGCGGGTATACGCCCGCCCTGAAGACGGATAAAAGGAGCAACAAGCCAAGAAAGCATCCTCTTGTTCCTGTGCTCTGAAGCTGCACCTCCTCGCTGCACGTGAGCTCGAGACGGAACGAAGAGCCAATATTGACCCACCCACCAGCCCCTGAGGACAGCTACTTGTTGTGAATAAAGTTTTTGATGTGGTGATTCTATTTTCTTTCAGGTTGTGACGACTGTCGTGATATTTTGATTCTGCAATAAAGATGGTCATGTATTGGATATTTTCAAATAAAGTATTTGCACTAGTGTTGATCACTAATCATGCTTATAATATATAATTCTTTAGTAAGTTAGTTTTAGATAGTTTGTCGTATTTATTGTCGGGCGGTAAGGTCATGATCGGTGAGCACTAATTGGTAGATCCCTATGAGTGGGCGTCACCCATTACGGATGGGAGCGCTCGAGGGAGGTGGCCATTGGCCCCTCAACGGGGAGGCGGTTCCTTCTAAGGATGGGCCGCCGGAAGGAAAGGAAAGGCGGTCAAGGCCCCTTCCTGGGTAGGAGGGGTTACAGCCCCCTCCTGGAGAATTTCCCGGGGCCAGGTCATCTGCGACGGCAGATGTGGTAAGTTGTGTGGGGTTTGGGAGGGGGGTCTACGCTACCTTCTAGATACCTCACACGAGTCCTCGAACGACCTTTAAGTGGCATCGAGTTTAATGGGGCCCCCGTCAAGTCAAGGGAAATTGGTAGTGGCACTTGAGGTACGCCTCTGTGCGGTCGCCCCTCACAAGTGAGGGGGTCATTTCTGGTTTAGGGATCTTGACACCGGTTACGACCTTGCCGTTGGCCCTTAAACGTTAGGATGTACAATTTCAAATTACAAGTTAATATTTTGTAGGATGTTAGTTCGGCTAGGAGAACCTTTGTATTAGAGCATATGTTAAGGTTAGCCAAACATCGCAAATGTGGAAATGAAATTGTACATAATATGAAACTGTTATTTTCATGTTTTTAATTTTGTTTCATATTTTAATAAATACGGCCGGGAGGGTCACTCCCTCCCGTCTTCCAAAAGTTCAGAACTGTTTCCGGTTTCCCATCCTTGGGGATTGTGTTGCGAGGGGGTGGCGGGTATCTCGGCCATAACGATCCAGAGTCCATCTAGTGATGTCATTATTCGGCTCTAGTTTCACGGTGATCTGGACTGCTGAGTGATCTGAAAGATGGGCGGGGATGTGTTCTACATTGACTGTTTTTTCAATCAGACTATGGTCTACAAGAAAAAAGTCAATTCTTGATTGAACTCCAAGTTTTTTGTTTTTAAAAGTAAAGTTGTTCTGATTGTCCCCTTTTAATTTCCAGATATCAACTAACCTCAAATCTCTTTTATATACCCCCAACCAGTCTCTCATTTTTGGCAAAGTTGTTTGTCTTCTTATGGGGAGTCGGTCTGTTTTTGGGTCAGAGATTATATTAAAGTCTCCCCCTAAGACTATTGGGGCAGGAACCGAGAGTAGGTGAGAATATAGAGATTGTAGGGGGACCGGATCATCCGAGTTAGGGCCGTAATACCCCACCACTGTTAGGGCATTGTTTCGAATCCTTACTTTGGCCAGGGCCCATCTCCCCTTTGGGTCCGCTTCATAAGCTTCCACTTTGACATTCAGAGATTTTTTAAAAAGAATGGCAATGCCTTTGATAACGCACTCCTGGTTGGTGCAGATATATGAATCGACCCAGTGAAGCTTTTTCACAATGTCTTCCCACTCTTTTTTTAATAAATGAGTTCCTTGAAGTATTATTATCTCGCTGTCTACCGTTTTATAAATACTCTAGTATTCTCCTTCTTCTACTCTTAATTCTTAGTCCATTGACGTTGCAAGAAATAATTTTAACTTGAGAATTATCTTTATTCATTTTATATGTTTTTTTTTTTTTTTTTATCTTTGGGGCACTCCGAGTTCTCCTTCGGTTCATTCTGTTACTGCTGAGGACCATTTTTTCTTTTTTTTCTCTAATTTGCTCCTGTATCCCGTGCGTAATTTTTTGATTTTTTTTGTTTCATTGATTCAATAGTGTACCTATAAAAACGAGGTATATTAAAAGAGACCCCCCCCCCCCTGGGGAAACCTCCCTTACTTCTTCTTTGGGCTTACTAAAAGCCCTCTTTGAGCTCCGTGCTTGACAAACGTGAAAAGAAACATGAGGCGCCAACTAGTTCCTCATCTGATCTCGCAGTTGTTCTAAGAAAGTTTCGGCTTCCTTGGTGTCTTTTATGTTATGCATTTTGTTTCTCCACATTACCCGTAGAGATGCCAGAAATTTCATCTGGACTGAAGCGCCCAGAGCTTTCAGCTCCGGCATCAGCTGCCCCAGCTCCCACTGCCTGTCTTGGGTAGCCTTTGAGATATCTGATCTGATCATAAAGGACCAATCGTCTTTGTTGTAAGAGCCACTTTTTATTGCTTCACTTAGTAGTCTTTCTTTAATGGAGTATGTTCGAAAGTTAATCAGAATTTTTCTCGGGTTCTTCCTCTCCTTACTTCTACCAAAGGGGTCTCTGTGAACCCGCTGTATGTCCTCCTCCAGTCCTAGGTCTTTGCACCAAGGGAAATACTCCTCTAGAAGTGCGATAATACATTTTTTGATGTCCGTACCTTCTCTGCCTTCCGTAACATTTAAAACTCTCAGGTTATTACGTCTGGAATGGTTTTCCAGCGTCTCCAGTTTATCTGCAAAGATTTTATCAGCTTCTCTTAGCTTTCTTATTTCCTTTTGGTTGGAATCCACTCTCCTGCTTAATGAGACTACCTCAGCCTCCACTGCCGTGACTCTGTCTCCAAGGGCGTTTAATTTTGTGTCTAAGAGATCACAGGCTTCCTGTATCTTGCCTTGATTTCCCTCCGAGATCTCAAATCTGGACCTCATTTCAACCATCATTTTCTCTAAAAAGACTTCGGTGGGGGATTTTGTCAGGATTTCAGAGTGAGACTGGTCTAATGTTGAATTAAGGGTCCCCGATTGAGTCTCAGTCTGAATGGAGAGAGGGCCTTGGGAGTTTAGAGATTCATCTTCCGTTAGAGACGGAGGCAGAGTAGACATCGTCAGGCCGGCTAAGGTTTGGGGGGAGCTATGGTTGGTACTAGGGGGGCCTTCAACTTTGGGCTCAGCACCACTAGACACTTGAGTGAAGTTAAGCTCACAATCCTTCTTTTTCTTTTTTTTCTGTTTCTGCTCTTGAATTTTAAAGAAGGATCTTAATGAGGGAGTTACTTTGATTTTAGGGGCGTCAACCACCTCTCGTAAGTCAGTAGGACCCCCGGGTTATTTGAGTGTCTTCCCACCCTTGGCCTGTACTTTACAGGCTTTCCTGGTTTTCTTTTTAGTGCTTCGAGGAGGAGGAGGAACAAGGGGTTTTTTACTAGTGACAGGGTTAGATTTTAGAAATTGCCTGTTCCTTAGGCAGTATGTTGATCTTCCTATGCAATCAGAAGTCTGCCCCGTCACCTCCGGGACCTCCGGGATCTCAGATGATTTTTCTGCAGCGCCTTGACCCCCCCTTTGATTGAAACACAGGGGGGCGCTCCGGTACCAGTATCAGGAGAACTACCCCACTTGTATATCTTTTCAGAGCCCTCCCTTTCACATTAGCTGCTTATTGTCTGTGCCCTATCGGGCCCTTTTGCGCTGCACCCCGCCTTCAAAATCCCCTCCTCGCTTACCCGGATCATGTGTTGTAAGGAAGAAGTCTCTGTGTCTTTTCCCTCCGTGTCCACAATCAGGATAGATTCCACAGGGAGCTCCGACCCACTGAAGTCAAACCAAGCCTCACTGCTGTGCACCCAAGCCCGGGACTATTGATGAGACCAGCGGCATTAGCATTAGCATAGAGTGTGTTGCCTCCACCTCCCTTGCTCCGGAAGAAGACGGTGATTCTCCTTGCAGCCCTCCGGCAGTTTTTGGTAGCCTCAGAGGCCGCCTCCCACCGGCTAAGGAGGGACTGGAACACAGAGCTCGGCTGCAGCAGCGGCGCCCGGCTCACACGCAAGTCAGCAGGTAAGGCAAACAGTCTCCGCTCGGATACCCCCGGTCCCATTAATCATATCCGAGAGAGCTGAGGGGAGGAGGGAGGGAGGAGGGAGAGATTCAGAATGTGTTTAGACGAGGCTGGCTAGAGTCGGACGCGGTAATGGTGGAGCCAGGCGCAATACTGCGGTAGAAAGGAGCTGCTGAGTTGGAGTCAAACCGGCATGCTGGCAGTTTTGGGCACGTTTTAGGCAAGTTTTCAATGCGCCGATAATTTCCGATGGATGAGGCTGAGGCTGCTTACATTTTCTTGGGTCCGTAGATTGAACGCGCCATAGTTTTACAGGAGGTCAGCACGGAGCTCCCGACCGGGCTCATAGACCTGCCGCCATCTTTCCCCCTAAGACCTCTGTACAATGGTTGTTAATGTAAGTGGCATTCATGCATTTCATTTACACATATCCCTCAATTTTAGTGATTAGTACTTAGCCAGTAGCCACATGTTGCCAAATTCTCCCGCAGCCATCCGCCGGGCAAGATGTGACATGCGGAATAAAAAGATGTCATGGGTACTGCATGGAACACTGCATGAACACCAATCAATCTTCCACAGACATCACAGACAGCCAGCACATTGATGGATTGTCATTGGTGATTGTTGCAGAAGATGTGTGCAATGCGGCAGGGAGGCTGAAGGACCACATGGGTACAATCAATTACAATTAAGTTAGTTGTTGGGCAGCGCACAGCTGCGAGAAATTTCACTCCCAGTACTGAACCTCTGACTATTGTTTGGCAGCAGCTTTCATACACCGATAAAGAGGTGGATGCCCTTCTGGAAGACCCCTCTTTTTTTTCT